>NW_017257592.1:258953-287239 GCF_001594055.1 Mycetomoellerius zeteki | reverse complement strand
CATCGTGTGAATAGCCGCGGACGTTTTTTGACTCACCCCCACCACGCGAGTTGATCCTCCTTAGTTCTAGTCTTCTTGGCTACAGACCATTGCAGACTTGACAGTTGAGTCGTTGGGTGCATTCAGTGGCTGCGTTCAGCAGACTCAACAGTTTTGCAACCGTTTTATGATTATCTGCTGAGATAGGACCATTCTTCTAGATCTAAAAGTATGATCCAATTAGCACGAAGGAAACTTTCAACAGTTACAAAACAAACGTTCTGCTGAACGCAGCCAGTACCACGATCGCTCACTGAGCGCTCAGTGAACTCTTGTATCTGTTTGGTCTATATTTTTAGTTCTAACGGAATATACCAATAAGATGCAAGCGCTCACTGAGCGCTCAGTGAGGGGTTGTAGTACTGAATGCACCCATTGAGTGAGCGTTTGCTGCAATTGACGTTTTCTTCTAGATCTAAATTTCTGATTGGATGATCTAAAAGAATACACCAGTAACAGCGAAAGCTCACTTAACTGTTGAGTCCATTGAATGCGCCCATTGCAAGAGTCCAAGAGAATAGTTTCAGACAGTTGGAGAGTGGAGACACTCGAAGAGAGACAGCTGAGATTTGAAAAACAATTTTAGTAACCGTGACGAAGTGTAACCAGAAATTCTAAAATAATTTTTGTCAAGTAGGTATGTGCCTCATATGTCATATGCAATACCTGTTAACGACAAACCTATGTTTGTTAAATCTTTGCGATTTGAAATTATAGAAACGAGTAATATCATCATAACTTAACCTATACGTTTTTGTCATCATGCAAAAGATGAACTACATTTTAAATAAAACGGCTTCTACCGATTTTATATATATATAATTTTTATAATAATAAATATAATGAATATAATTTAATTATATTTAATTATAATTAGAATTAGATTTAGATGTTTTTATAATTAGCAGCAAAATTATATATATAAATATATCCTAATTTTTCTACATTTTTTAGATTTAATACATATATATACATAATGGAAGATACAAATGATACCATGGATGATTCAGTGATAGATGTTTCGCCTACTTTAATAGATATTATCGATTTAACTAAGGAATCGCCAAGTTCAGTCAGATGTTCAAGACCATGTCAGAGAAATGCCGAAGATATATCTTCTAGTGACAATGTAACCAGCATTTCGGATCATCATAGAAGACCTATATCTCCTATTGTTTTAGGAAATACACAAAATACTCAAACGTTTGTATATACCTTATTGACTTCTTAATGAAAAGTAAATAGATTTATATTAAGGCTAAAAATATATTTTTAGGAAAAATATTAAAAAGAAAGGAAAAGTTTCTCGGGCTGCAAGCTCAAGTGAAGTTTTAACCCTTGATGATACTATTGAAGAAGATAAACCACATTACATAGTTCAATCAGATGCTAAAGAACCAGTACCTCTTATGTGCCCAATATGCTTAGAAGCATTGTCTTCCAAACTAAAACCTTATACTACTCGTTGTGGACATCTGTTTTGTTCAGAATGTTTGCAGACATTCCTTCAAACAGCTAAAAAATGCCCAACTTGTAAAGCAACTATAGCTTTAAAATCTTGTACTCGTTTATATCTTTAAATATTGTAGAACATTATAAGCCCTTCCATATCTTTTTGTAATATTTCATTTTGTAACTTTATTTATATATACATAAATTGGCAGTTGTAAATGTTTCAATTATGTTTTTATACATTAAAACAAACTTTTCACAGAGAGGTTCTTACAATATTTTGTCGTTTAAGAAAACATTTAATGTATACGTTTTATTTATTCATATTTCATTTGGAAACTTATGCCTAAATTCTAAGCAAAATTGTAACATATTCTTGTAAGACTTGTAAGAATTTTTAAGTACCTTTATATCAATATTTTTACGGACAGCTTCTTAAGACGTACGATTATTTATAAATATCTACAAATAATCATATGTCTTATGATACATACGCATAAAATTAGAATACTAGTCATAAGTTCTTACAAGTTTTACGAGAACACATTACGAGTCTTACAATTCTGCTTAGAATTGACTCATTACTCTGGACATAGAATTGTTAATTTATAATATTAAGAGAAGTGCTGAACACTTTTTATTTATTAGCCTATAAACAAATCTTAATTTTTAAGAAATAAGGTGATTACAGAGAGAGTCAAGTTAGTTTATATTACTATAATTAGTTATATTTTCAAAATAAATTATGTACTTCATGCTATAGTATTAAAATGTAATTAGAAAGAGATTTAGTACGTCTTTTAATTATCTTAATTTAATTTAATATAATTACATTTGTAATTTAATATATAAGTGTATATGTTTTCTTATTTATACAATGACCCATAATGTATATATTATTTGTTTACGTTACTTAAGTATGTAACCTTTAGATATCTGTTAACTCTCATAAGAGAATAATTACTTTCCATTCTCTGCTTAGACACAATAACTTAGACAAGGCAATCTTGTCCCAAATTAAAATCTACTTTGAAAAGGTAAAGTGTATTCCTTCGACGTTTTCAAAGAAAAAAAAACATAGACAATGTTCATAATAGAAGCAATATTATTTTTCATTGGAACTTTTGTAGGAATTTTAAGTAAGTACATTATAGGATATGCCTCAATCAATTTTAATTTCTATCGTATGATTTTATCTGTATTACATATAAATATTCTGATTACAGTTGGAGTATGTTTTGACAGATTGTTATTTTGTAACGTACATATTACAGTTCAATGGACGAATATATCGGAAGATCGGAACACAACCTATATTACATAATATTGTCTAGGTAACAAGATAAACGACACAACGAAATATAATCGACTCGAGTCCGTAAATAATGAGGTGTCTATATTAAAGGTTTTTATTAATATACTCAGTCATTATTCACGGGGTGTACATAAATCTCTACCGCTACTTGGTCTAGATTCTAGAAATAAAAATTCTCAGGATTTTACGTTTTTTTTTTTCAGATTAACTAAAACAGTGTCGAGCTCCAGCATCGAATAATTTTAAAATACAAAAATTAATAAATGACGTGAGAAAAAGGAAATAAGTTTTCAACTTTCACATATTCTATCAGGTGATAATTGACAAAATCTGTTGTTCAAAAACGGATGCATATCTGTTTAATACACTCGCAATACAGAGAAAAAAATGACACTACTTGTATTGTACATATATAAAGACAATTCGGAACGATTTGATATTACAATCAAATTTATCAGTTACCAAGAAGATTGATGAAATTTTCTATGTAGTTCTAAATACTATATATATATAAGGATGTATGTTATACGTTTGTACAACTTAAGAGCACATGTATATTGTATTATATGTATTATATGTAATATATATTGTCATATAACATTACATTAAATATCGTATATATAATATATTATATTACACAATATATTATATATATATGTACATATTTAATGTATATATGTATGTGTACATTATGTATATATATATGTATAGAGATGTATATATATTTTTATATCTTTGCTCAATGTGCGAAGTAAAAAGGCTTAATTTTTACTCTTTTATTAGATTATCTGCAATTCTTCGAATCGTTATTATTCTTGAATTATTATCCTTTGAATTATTATTAAACGTTGTAATGAATTTACAAGTGAATAAAATTTTCTCCTCTGTGATTACGTTTTCCGATTCTTTCCTACATCTTTGCGCAAATTAAGCGGATTCGCCCATGCTCGCGCGCGATACAAAAGACCGAAGATATGAAAATTTCGTAAATAGATATTCCTTAATTTAAGATAAATGACATGTGGAGCCTCGTGATTGATGGATTATCGTGATTGGACAGCGAATAACCAGAAACTCCCGCGTATTATCGGCGGTAAAAGATATCAGCCGGCGTTGCGTGGCCGCGACTAGCAGCGGGATTCGAAATCGCGCGCTATTATTGGCGAGACGTTACCCGACAGCGCTCACGCGGCCGGCCATTGGCCGGGCGCGTCCAAGGCCGTGCCTACGTCACGTCATGGCGGCATAGCAGACGGACGGGTTCACGCGCAGCTGTATTTTGACCGTTTTGCCGTGCGGGGGTGGAAGGGTCGCGCGCTGCGATGAGGACGGCGCATGGTGTTGTCGTCTCGCGAGTTATTGCGGCGAGTGTCAGCGCGTTTCCACACTCGCGACGGTGTTACGTGCACGCCAGCCGTGCCAAGGCACGCGATTAGACTCCGCTTGGCTTGGCTGCCACACTTCGACGCGCGCGCGCGCGCGCGGGCGCGGGCGCACACGCGGAATCGCAGGGAGAGACACACCGAGTGAGCCTCCCGTTTGTCGTGTCATTGACTCAGGGCGAAGTGTCAAAATCTGACCCGTTTTCCGCCCGTTTTCCCTCCCTGTCATCGCGAGTAATATTAAACACGGTCCGTGAATAATTTCGCCGCCCGGCGGATCCTCGTCACTTGGCCGACGGAAGACTCCGACTCGCTCCGACCGAGGGACAACACAGGACGGGCGACTACGGTGGGCAGGAGCGTGTATGTACGTGACGTATCGGTGTACGCTTTGTTTTCCTTCTCGTCTTCTTGTTCTTCCTACGGTTCGCCGCTGAAATCTCTCGCGCGGGGCGATATCGACGAGCGTTTTTATGCGGCTCGCTCTCGCACAAAACGCGAGGGGATCTCGCGATTTGCGACGCAGCGCGACGCACGCCAGTTAGCTTCCCCGATCTCGTTCGTGGAGCGACTTGGTTTAACAACGCTCGATTACCACAAATTTTTCTCGAGAAGAAAAAAAATCTATATCTTACCATATTTAAACTTACGCTAAGTGTCATTGGATATTCGTTGATAAACTGATTATTCGTCGAGTATATCCGTTAATCTATTAAATATTTATCAAACGGACCGTTTCAATCTGAAGTTAATTATTCATTCGCCAAGTAGACATTAATAACTTGAATACGTTTGGCAGACATACTGGTAAAATGTATACATAACATATGTGTTGTGTGTGTGTGTGCGCGCGCGTGCGTGCGTGTGTGCGTGCATATGTGTGGATAAAAGTTGCTACTGCAAACAGATTATAGTTACATAATTATGTAAAGAATTCACACCTGAATGTAGCTTGTAGCATATACGTATATGTGTGTGTTTGTATATGTATATATAATGTTTTTGTACCAAATAATTTTATGTATGTTATTTATAAATCTGTTTATAAACGTAACACTTGTACATTTGATTTCAGGCTATACAACATTTTGATGTTAAAGGCTGAATAATGCTTGAACGATACGAATAAATATATAATACTGCAATTTTGGCGTCGAGACACATACCAAAAAAACGTAATAACCATGTATTCAAGATACATTTAATCAAATTTTATTGTCAGTGATTATTATATTTGGCGAGGTTGGAGAGTAATGCCGGTTCATCAGATTAATGTTAATCCGCCTGATTGGCAACCACCATTGTCAATTAGTCCTTCCAATAATACGAGTCCCGCTGGTGGAGAAGCTCTATCAGAATGGATACCACAGGTGATCATTCTATTGAGAATTAACATGCATTATTTTATTTAGCTCTTTTAAATCTTTATGAAAAATATGGAACGTGTGTGTCTTTTACTTTATGTTTGCCTTTATGCAGAAACATTAATTCTACCTAACTCTTGAGTTATTTTATATGACTGGAAATAAAAATTTTTTTTGAAAATGCAACTAAAAATAAAATCATATTTTTCAGTTAATTTCAAGTAAACTGTACTTTGACAAAATTCTAACTTAAGAATTAAATACAAAGATAATTTTGTGACAAATGACAATTTATCTCGCATTTTATTTTCATTAAAAAGATTCAAAATATAGACTGAAGAATCTGCAGTTCAAAAAGTTAGTAGAGGTCATATTGTATATTATGCTCCAAAAATAAAGGAATTGAATCAATTAAAGTACAAAAGCATTATGCGAAAACAGACATAAAGCGCAATGTTTAAAACGGGATATTTTATATTCTTAGATATTATAATTTTATGTTACCTTGATGATTATTAATGTATCCCGATAACATATTATCTGGAAAGTACTTGTGTGTTGACATAAATCATATAGAAAGATAAGAGTACCTTGATAATGACCTCTTCCTGTTGTGACTCATAGAAATATACTCATTTCAGAATTTTGCTTATGGTACAGTAGTTACTATCATACCAGATGATTGCCACTCATCCGTCAGCACATTGTCTTCGACTAACCATGATATTTGCAGGTAAATAGATCGTAGTTCTATCATTTATCATTACACGATTGTACAGCGTACCGTTTAGAGCTATACGTGTACAATCTTTATTTCATTGTGAGAAAATCTTATGCGTTTTGTAAAATAGGATCTGTCATTGCGAGGGTGAGGAAGGTGCCCCTTTGTTAGCACCTTGCTATTGCAGTGGCAGTCTGCGCTACGTGCATCAAGCTTGTCTTCAACAATGGATAAAAGCTTCAGACACGCGCGCCTGCGAATTGTGCAAATTCACATTTATCATGCATGCCAAGACAAAACCGTTTTGCGAGGTAGGCGATCTTGTTTCATCGCGTAGAAAAGTTTCTTCCGAGAATTAAAAGTACCTGTCATGTTACAATTTGTCAAATATAAATGAGGTGTATAATATCTTTGCAGTGGGAGAAGCTCGAGATGTCCGCGCTGGAAGTGCGGAAATTATGGTGCGCAGTCGCTTTTCACGCTGTAGCCGCGCTCTGCGTGGCATGGTCGTTATATGTACTCGTTGAACGATCCGTAGAGGAGGCCCGACGCGGATTCGTCGACTGGTCCTTCTGGACCAAATTGATAGTCGTCGTGATTGGTTCTACTGGCGGATTAGTTTTTATGTATATTCAATGCAAAGCGTATATTACATTATGCAGAAAGTGGCGAGCATTTAATAGGTAGGTGCCATAATACTTTTCCACCTCCCTTCATTTTTGTGTATAGATATCCAGATAGCATACAATATTGCTGGAGTAGAAACTCATCCCACACTGATTACATCCAACTGTTCCAGGGTGATATTTATTCAAAATGCTCCCGAGAAAGTGGTGCTTCCTTCCTCACCTACGGAC
The DNA here is from genome assembly GCF_001594055.1 of Mycetomoellerius zeteki. Lineage (NCBI taxonomy): Eukaryota > Metazoa > Arthropoda > Insecta > Hymenoptera > Formicidae > Mycetomoellerius > Mycetomoellerius zeteki. Next base: position 280,109 of record NW_017257592.1, on the reverse strand, counting down.
TCTTTAAGAGAAGTTACCCTACCTTTGAAGGACCCAACTGCCTCGGTGGCTGAGCTCAACCGCACTCTGTTACCCCGTACCATAGATCCTCCATGTGCCTCGCAAATGGCGAAGCCCGATTCTACCGCGCCACCGCAGAGGCACGATGCTCAACTGAAACTTTACGTATTCGACAAATTGTCTTCGTCCGAGGACAATCTATAATACTTCGGAGACGGAAACGGTCGTTAAAAAAATCCGTGCGTTTGGAAGGTGATTAGCCAAATTTCACGGTTCGGAGTTATGGAGCGCGTCCTGGACGCGTGGAACCGAATAATTTTCAAACTATACGATTTCGTAACTCGGAGCGGAATTATCCTTGTCGAAGTCGTTAAATATCCGCCCTTGTACGCAGCACCTTTTTTCCCCGAAACTTAGTACTTCAGTGCTTACAGTGTTGACAAGTGAGATAGAGACGGAAGCGGACAGCCCGAAAATGCTGGCGCTTTCTTATGTACATAATTATTGTATCTGTGATGTTATTAAATAAACTTTACCATATTTAAACGATCCTTTCAGCCTTTTATAGTTACTAATTCACATTAACCGTTTCCTTTATTCGATGAAGAACAGATGGACGCGCGATTCTCTTGGAAATATCAGCGACTCATGATGCAACAATGGCGAGAGTCACGAGACTCGAGCGAGAGATGCTCCACTCCAGGCTCCAGAAAGAACACTCCGTATTTTTGTCTGTAGAGGGGTACACGTGGGATGGTTTTCCGCGGGCCCGACATGCGCGCACTCGCACGACGCCAGCGCCACTGGATCGAGTCGCGGCGACTACGGCGACATCGGAGAATTCCGGCTGCTCGATGCTGCCGTATCGATCGGTTGATCAGTGTCGCGCGTGTAGCCGAAACGTTTGGTCGAGCGGTCGTCTCGCGGGCGTTTTCAGCGGCGGAGCAGACCGCACAAGTACCGGAGTAGCTCGCGCGGTTCTCGTATAAGCGGCGCGAGGGAGAAAGAGAGTGTGAGAGAAAAAGAAGGAGCGACTCACGGCATCCCGCGCGAAGCGTTAAGGTCGCGTTCCACGCGGAGCGGTGCAGAGAGTGTTGTCCAACGTACGAGTGTCCGCACGCGGAAACCGCACGTACCCGGTTTCCGCGCTGCGGAACGTCCTGCGCAAACCGCTATGTAGCGGCCGGCGGAGTACAAATGAAGCGGCGTATACCTGCTTCTGCGGCGGCGGTGACGACGGCGGTGACGGCGGCGGTGACGGCGGCGGGGGCGATGGGAATGGCGCGCAAATGCTGCGTTGATAGCTGCAAAGCGGACGTGCGAGAGGCGCGCGCCAAAGGATTGCCGCTGCACAAATTCCCCAAGGACATCGCGCTAAGGGACAGGTGGTTGGCCAGCGGCGGCTTCGAGACGGGTTTCAAGCCGACGCCAGGCCAGGTCGTCTGCCATAGGCATTTTAAACGTGCCGACTACGAGACCGCGCGGGGCGGTCACAAGCTCTTACTCAAGCGGGGCAGTGTACCCACGATTTTCGTGGACTATGACGATCATCCCGGTACGTGTGACGCGGCGAGAGCCGGACGAGGGAAGAGAGACGTCCGTTCGCCCGGTGTCGCGAGAGCGAAGTGCACATCGGGCGTAAAACGCAACGTAGTTGCGTTTCGCGCATCCGTCTCTTTCACTCTCTCTCGTGCGCGCGCGCGAACACTCTCCTCCCTCTCTCCCTCGTTTCGCTCTACCTTGTGCCCTCTCCGCTGTGTTCTCCTTGTTTCCCTCACCTCTCCTCGTCGCCTGTTTCATGCATATAGGAGCGCCAGCTTCGAGCTCGCGAACGTGTTACGTCGCACCGGCGTCATGCCGGTAGATCTCTCTATTCTAAAAGTCCGCTTTTTCTAACGACACACCGATGTGTCCGACAGTGTCATTGTCGTCCGACAGCGTTAACGAACGCTCGTGTGAGAATAGAATCGAGTGATCAGCGACGTTCGAATGTTCGCCGGCGATAACTCTCTAAGCCGGTATTCGCAATGCGGCGCGACAGCATTTTTTTAGTGTTTTATAGTAAAAGCATGAAATCAGTAGTCGTTCATTAGAAAGCTACGTGTACTAATTTTATCATTCAAAAATGTTAAAAGCCAAATCGATATACTGGCAAATGTGTATACTTACTATTCTAATGTAACAGGTGTTTTTAAATGGAATATTACAAATGGCATAAAGGAGCATACTTCAAAGTGCCATGTCTACTGTCTTGTGCAATAAACGAAGATCATATTTTATTAAATAACGTAATAAGAATACGTTTGTTTTCTATTTATTAAAAAAAATTTTGTTTAGTTTTATAACAAGTATTTCCATGTAATCAAAGATTATGTTATAATCTATAATTTTGTGTTCATCCCTTTATTTCAATTAAATAAAAAAGTATTGATTATTTATACAGTTCAAATAATAAATCATTTATTGATAAAATGTACAATTGCAAAAATTTACGTCAATTGATATGACATTTACTACAGTGTATTATTATGTGTATACATTTGTTGATAAGTGTATAAATTTATTAATGACAGTAAATATATTTTTATTCTTTAGGCTTATTAGAACTTTAAATAATTGTATATATTTACTATAATAGTACAATTATTGGATTTTAAAACATATAATTATTGAATTTTATGCTTTCACTGTAACATCGCAAATTTGATTCTACATATATATATATATATATATATATAAAAAGAATCACGTGACCTTTCACAGTGACAGATTCTTTGACTTTGAATTTATTTTTCCTAAGCAAAAGAAAATTAAAATTTGGAGGAAGCTCCACTTGAGATTCACTATAAAGAATGCAAGTTTTTAAATTTATTTCCTCCATTAGAAATTTAATTCACAAGAAACAACTTTCTAATCTAGAAATTATTAAAATTTGGATACATCATTTAAAATTTGCTAAAGAATACAATTTTCTTGTTCATTTCTTCCATTTGAAATGTAGTTCACGAGAAGCGAACTTCCTAATCTGGAAATTATTGACGTCTCGATATTTTTAAAAAGATCCATCTATTTTAAATTTGTAAAACCTATTAGAAAAGAGATAAAACTAGATAATTTGAGATATTCTGTATACAGCCTTATCAGCTTATTTTTATAAAAATAAAAACGTTCTTTAAATTTGTTTTAACATTGAGAATGATCCGATCGGTGTCGAAACGTTTGTTAATGTATTTATTTTCTGAATATTAAATGTTCTTAATTTATTTTTAACTGGCTCATAGCCCTTCTTTTTATTTTATATTAAAAACGTTCTTTTTTTCTTGGGAAGAATACAATTCTTTGAAATAACTTTATCGGGTTTTATTTTATTTTAGTTGATTTTTTCACATGGCATAGAGCATGGATAAAGATTGTATATATACAATTTTTATCAAGGTGAACAATTATATTTCCGCCTTTTCAGATCCTGTTATCATGTCGGTGAAGTCTTCTACGTCGTACGCTCAAGAAGATTTGGATCTGATCAATTCGGAAATACTAAATTTGGAACATTCTGCCTCACCGTTATTATCTGAGGCGAGAACACCTAAATCCGACAGTTGCGGCGAAACGTGTTATTCCAGACCTGAGTCGTCGGCAGATTCCTTAAACCTCCCTGATAGCTCAGAAGTAACAGATAATGAATACAAAATGATAAATTCGAAAGAAGAAAGAAAAATATCCAAGATGGACAAACCGACCGAAAATTCAGATAATAAAGTGAATACAGTAGCGATGCAACTTGGTATCGTCGAGCCAGAAACAGAAATGAAGACTAGTGCCAAAGATTTAATAGTAAAGGAGGAATTAAAATTATCCGGCAACAAGGAATTCGACAAATCAGAAGACTTGAAACCAAAAGTTTTAAATCGTGGTGATTTGAAATTTTTTCCTGGTGCCAAATTGGAAGCGAAAGACTTTAACGATAAGTGGCAAGTATCGTCAAATACAATTTCAATAAAAAATGTATATTAGAAGAAAACACGAGAAATTATTGTGCGATACAAAAAGTGCTTGCAACTTTGTATGGACAAGATAAATTAAAAGTTATATTAAAAATTTTGATGAAATAAGTATAATATATATTGATTAATATTTATGCGCAGGTATTCTGCAAAAGTGGTAGAAACAGATTGGGACGAAAGGGAAGTTTTAATACACTTTGACAAGTGGAGTTCGAGATTTGATGAATGGATACCAATGGACAGCTCCAGACTACGTGTATTGCAAACCCCACAGAAGTAAGTTGGTGTTCTAATTTTGTCATTGAAAGTGTCGTAATAGCATCGATGACTCGTATAAATTATTTAATTCATTTCTATATTTTTCTCAAAGTCGATTCTTATATTTAAAATCGCTTTTTATATAATTTAAGATATCATAAACTATCTAATTATTTAATTAAATCACAGACTGGTATTCATAGTCAGTTCACATATTTAAGGTGGTCTTAAGTGTAGTCTTGAGATGTCATAAGCCAATCACAGAGTTGTATTAGCATTTGAAACCACTATATAAGACAGTCTCAAAATAAGAATAGACTATTAATACCGGCTACAAAATAGTATTTTAATATCTTAAGACATTATTCAAGGAGATGCTGGAGTGACCAAATTATTGACATTACAGTCGTATAAAAATCTTCAAATTTACTGAATGAGAGATGATGCAATGGACTTTATATTAAAATGGAAAAAAAGTTAAGTGTTTTTAACTTTTTTTTCTATTTTAGTATAAAGTCCACTGCACTTCCATAATTTTGCGTCTGCTTTAATTCTGTAAAAGGATTTTTTATTTCATTCAGTTAGTTCGAAAATTTTTATATGATTATAATATCGATAATAATTCGGTTACTTTAGTATTCCCTTAAAATGATTTTGAAATAAGAACAGACTGTGGCCAGTATTTATAATCGGTTTTTATTTTAAGACCATCTTAAGTAATATCTTAAGAGGCTAATGCAGCTTTCTGATTGGTTCATGATATCTAAAGACTGTATTTAAGATAGTCATTGGCTGCTTTCCTTTTAGGAGACACAGTCGGCACAAGTGCCGTTCTATCTTTGTTACTCTCTGAATATCAAGAAAGATAGAACGACGCTTGTGTCGATTTGTGTCATCAAATGGAAAACGGTGTTAAATAAGAATCGACCATGAATATCAACCAAAATATCAATCTAAAAGATTACATCTTAAGTTATTGTCATTTGTCTTTCCTTAAAGCGAACAAGCTTGGATTCCGCCATCTCCGTAAGTTGAAATTGTGTTAATGAATAGTTCTAATACTTGATCGTAGCAGTAATAGTTTATTGTTTTACATACTTGTTTATGTGCTGCAATTAACAAAAGTTAAATACTATTTAGAATCCTCATATTGATTACTTTGGCAAGGATGACAAATATTGGCCCATTATCCACGTATCTCGAACAACGGAATACACAAATAAAATGTTCACTTCACACTATGTACATTGACTCTGATTTCTTTATGTTACATAAGCAAAAATATATAACGTAGTAAAAATAAAAATATCGACTTATCATTGCGGATAACATAGGATAGGAAACTTTCTTTGCATTGTGTAATATGATGTAATACTAATTATGCATTGCATCGTGTCTCGCATGCATTGCTTGATACGAACAAGCATTGTATAATTACTGCATCCCGTTACTCGTTTTCACCGATATACTTACGTTAATCGTGCTTCAAACGTATTATTGTAACAATTTTTCTATCGAAACGTTGGATCCAGACTTTCAAATTCTGACGAATCAGACGAATCTCTAACGGTTCTAACAATTGTGCTCTGACCATCCTAGCCCTCTAGGAGTCAAATTCTCGAGGAGAGGGGGAAAAAAATGAGAAACCCTAACGACGCGAGACTCATATTTTTTCCTGCTTCTCCCTCTCTCCAACCCCCACTTGTAGTTTTCCCTCCGTTTTGCTAAAATCCGCGTGCATCGTGTTCTCTGTTCGCCGCGTGTATAATGCGAGGATTTCGCACCTACAGGGAAGCGAAGATGAAAGAATTTTCGGTGGGTGAGAGGATACTCGCTACGTGGGCGGATGGCAAAAAGTATCCAGCCAAAGTGAGCGCGGTCCTGACTAATGGTAAGCCACCTAACCTAACCCCTAACCGCGCGAGCGGAAGAGGCTAGACTCTAGACTGCGTTCCCATAGATTTGACATTTGGCTATTCAGAGACGAATCTGTGGATGTAACATTTTTTTTCTGTCCCGATGTGGCTTAGAGGTGGTCCTAAGTAAGTCCTTTTTTTCTTAGACAGGTATAACGTGCTTTTCGACGATGGATACGCGAAGATCGTCAAGTCGTCGAAAATGACCAAGATCGCTGGAAATTCGAAGGTATAGATCTCCAGATTGAGGTTATGTTGTTATTTCTTAGTTTTCAAAGAAATCCTGAATTGGTAAAGCCAAATGATACTTTCATAGTGAATTTTGTATCATTTTGTTTTATTTCCTAACTACTACTTCAATAAGTCATATGAATGCAAAAGTGATTCTACAGTAGAAACTTGGAACAAGCTGTGTTGCAGATGAAATTTTTTAATTGAGATTCTTATATATATTTTTTAGAAGATTTTTATATTAGGTATGTTTTTTTTAGCTGAACTGAAAGAAATAAATCATTCAAGAAGTCCAACTAAAAAAAAATAAATATTGCTATTGTTATATTTTATCGGCATGATTTCTAAGATGATTTTTTTTTTACATTAACAAGCAATTAAGCGAATTGGATGGGTATATCGGCAGTAAACAAGAAAGAAGGGATAAGAAAAGGAAGCATACAGTTATGGAGTTGTTTAACACTCATTCGAGGAAACGGACGAAACAAGATACCGACAAAACACCAAAGAAGGAGGAGACTGTCGTCAAGGAAAGTGGAGAAACCTCTTCAGAGAACAAGATCGAGATGGATGGTACCCAATACGGTCCTTGTTATGATCCAGGAACAGATTTGTTGAGAGGTTTCGAAACTAATCCCTCAAAAATCAAATCGTACTCGAAGAAAAGCAAGAAGGAAGTACCCAAGGTTGAAACGGATCAAGTTGAAGAAAATGTTGGTCCTGAATGGATTGATGGAGAACCACAAGGAACAGAATCTTATATTGTAGATGGTAATGATGGTGAGTTACAGTGCAATTTCATTAAAAATATTTTTAAGCCTGTAAAAGTATAATATTTCAATATAACATGGAAATTGATTTATTAATAATTTTATATGCATATATTGTTTATTTGACACACTGAAAGTGGCCTAATCATAGAGATCAGAACATTTGTAAATTAACTATATAATAATGACAAAAAAAATTAATTTCGCAAAAAGAACCAGCTTTGATTTTGATGCTCCTGATTAATAATTTGATCATGATGCCTTTTTACTAATTGAAATATGAAAAATATTTCAGGACCTCGTCGATCTATAATAGTACCAGACAAGAGATTGCCTCCCGGTTGGGAAAAACATTTTACACAGAGAAAAGCCGGCTCGTCTGCTGGAAAATGGGACGTCTTGTTTATACAGTAAGATAAAAGATATATTTTATTCACAATGATTATTAAATAATAAAATTTTTATATGAAATAAAATTCGTGTATAATTTTCTTATAAAAGTAAGCAGACCGGGAAGAAGTTCAGATCGAGAAATGACATCAGGGTATTCATGGAGAATCAAGGGCAGTATGATTTCGACCCCGAAAAATTCGACTTCTGTATACATCGCAGAAAGCGAAACCACCCACATCGCGTGAAACAAGAAGTTACACCGGAAGTTACACCAAAGAAGATCAAAACCTTATTGCCTAAAACGAAAACACCTGAGACTACGTTACTTACTACGGTAACGACTAATCCCGACCCTACACCAGTCGCCTCCATGCCTACTTCATCTACTACGGATGGTGGTAAGATTTTTGCAATATACATATATTTTAATGCACGTCACATTTTAATCTTTGCAATGTTTTTTACATTCTACTAATTCAACAGAGATGATCTATTGTAAGTACTCGTAGATATTGTATTTTTGCAAAATTAAATAGACTCCAAGCAAAGTATAGCGAATATAAGCTTTATGTATTTTTGCTTTTTTAGAACAATTAACCTTTCTTTATCTTGTTTATTGCTGAAATTAATAAGATAATGTAAATTATGTTAATTAAATAGATGGGATTTTTTTAAAACATAATATAAATTTTTGAATACTTTATAATATAATTTTTTTATTAATATTCTTTCAAATAGCTGTCTTTATTGGACTTCGTGGTGGACTTCGCGTAGAAATGGAGGACAGCGCTTATAAATGTCCCAAAGAAGGATGCAATAAAAATTTTCGAAAAGAAAATTTGCTGCAAATGCATATAAAACATTATCATCCTGAATATTCCAAATTTCTGGGCTCTACCCCAAAAGTTGAAGATTTGGCTTATGCAAGAACGATCGGAGAATCTATAGAAGATATAATTCCCAAAAAACCGACGTTCATGGAGAAAATGAATAAATCTGCGAAAAAAAAATCTCTTCCTGAAAAATCGCCGTCTACTTTATTACAATCAACATTGAATACTATGCAACCAACATCTCCGTCAGTACCTGGTCCAGTGATGCCGGAGGAAGAAGAAATGGATCAATTAGCAAAGTGTAATGATTCGCAGAAGGAGGACATGAAAATTGAAACAATGTCACCAATATCTAACCACAGTATAGAGATAGATGATGATATTGAAAAGAAAAGAGAGAATGTCTGCGCATTGTCCCCTGGTACATTATTTGATATGAAAGTAAAAGAAGAAAAAGCACAAGGTGGCATTAAAACTCTGTTGCCTGTAAGACCAGTCGCAGCATCGGAGGTGCAAAGGACCGATAGGACAAAACCTCTGGATGATGTGACGCACGGTGAGCGCGCAAAAAACCAGAAAAAAAGGCCTACTGAACATAGTGTGGACTTGTCAGTTAAAGCAAAGAAGCGACATGGTAAGAATCCTTCCACATTTTCACAAAGATTTTTGCCTTCTAAGGCAAGTTCTATATTTTTTAACTATATTAATTTACAAAAGAAAGATTAATATACATAACATTCAATATTCCTTTGGATAGGTATGTCAGATCTTACCGATAGTTTCGGTGATCTAGACGACAGTGCTATGGACGTCGAAGGACCTACGGCACTTATGTATAGATACAGCCGTAGAAAATCCGACTCAAAGAGCGACGAAAATAGTCAGAATAGTAAGTGCGAGCATTTTGCCGTACTTTACAAAGCCATACGTTACGAAAACAATTATTTTGTTTTAGATATGCTTTTTTCTTTAATTTAATGCAACCATGTACTTGGGATTTTTTAAAGCAGGATACGCCGCATAATATTATTGTATTATTTCTGTTGTTTCTTAGGTCAACTAAATGATTCACGCATTGATAAAGCTGATCCCCTAAAAGGGGATGCAATCAAAACAGATATTAATAATGATACAGAAGGTACATTGTTGATTTTTTTTTAATCTTTTATTGACTTTGTTTCATGATTTCATGTATTGCCAATTTTATTTTCATTGTTACATTTTATTTTATATGCTCGCAAGAAATACACATTAGTATTTAATATACACCTCTCACCACACACATCTCTTTACTGTAAAATTTTTTTATGTAAAATAAATAAATAAATGTGTTGGCTTCGTATCATAGAGAGTGAAGGAGTGATGATGATGATCAATGGCGAACTGGTAAAAGTAGAACAGCTTCGAAGAGAAGAAATAATAAATTGCACATGTGGCTTTATGGAAGAGGACGGTTTGATGATACAGTGCGATCTTTGTCTCTGCTGGCAACACGGTCATTGTAATTTCATTGAAAAGGAAAAGGATGTTCCTGAAAAATACATTTGTTACATATGCCGAAATCCATATCGACAACGGCCTTCTAAGAAATACTTTCACGATCAGGACTGGATTAAGGAAGGAAAGTTGCCAAGGTAATTTATTCACGGTTGTACTTTGATCGTGTATGATAATAATTATATATAATAATCTATTTGTTTTTTTTTTATTTGCAGCTTACCTAATCGAACTCGAAATCAGAATATGATCAATCAAAGGACTGCAATGTTGAAGCGTTCTTATGATTTGGTTGCTGCACTGTTACAAATCCAACAACTTCTTCATAGTCTGCGTGTAAAAATCAACGTAGCACAGTAAGTTATATCTTCTTCTGCTTGGAAAAATTATGTTTGTGTTATAGCGACTAATTTGTTTCAAATTTATACAGAAAGAAAGATCATCCGAAATTATATCTTTGGGCCAAGAATTGGGAGAAAATGGATGTGTCGAAAATAGATATGGAACCAGTACCAGTGATGGAAATAACTAAAGCGACAAGTTTTACTGATACAGGTTCGGAAATTCCGCGACGTGTCGAGACAAAGACTGATATCAAATTGTCGAAGGATGATCAAGATGAAAAATCGATCGCTTCCGATTCGGAATTGATGAAAATTTTAGAAGAGGATAGCACACATTCTGATGAATCCAGAATTATCAGCAAGAAGGAAAGCTTGATGAATTCGAAAGATAGCCATATACTTTTAGACGCATTAACGAGTAGTAATTCAGACATAAAAGAAAAGGACATTGCTACGTCAGACATTAAAGCGGAAGGCGCAGGTACAGTGATGCAGTCGAAATAGAAAAAAAAATTATTTCGGTTAAAAAATTATCCTGTATTTTTTAATAGACTTAAATTTTTAACATATAAGACAATAAATACAACTGCGCTATACATATTATATAATATTTTTATACAGATTTGTTAGCTGACAAAACTATTATTGATAATCCTGTATCTGAAAATCTCAATTCTGGATCGCTTATTATTGACAACGTCCAACAAGAAACTAGTATAACCGTCGAGAATGAAGTCTCCGCACTTCCGCAGCCTTTTATACCAGAACCCGAAGCGCCGATTGACCCAGCCGAATGCCGAATGCGATTGTTGGAACATATTGAGCATTTTCAATGTCACATTGATTCGAGATTAACATCCATAGAAACGCAAATTTTTGGTACGTAATAAAAAAAAAATACGTATAAAACACAAAGAAACGTGACACGCATTTCTTTAAAAAATATGTTAGTTTTCCGAAACAATAAGTGTAGTAAGCCTTAAATCGTAAAATCACAGTCAATTATTTTCCTTATATTCAACTATGATTATCCAATATCTTGCGGCTTAAAGCTTACTGCACCTATTGTTTCGGGATTTAAGATTAAATTGGTGTTAATTCATGTGTTTTAATGCGCAGCTCTAGAGGCAATGGACCCGGATGAACTTGTATCGGATCCACTTGTGCAACCTCGTACTAAGCAGACGGTCCAGATGCTCCTTCGTGACTTGAACACAGTCCGAAAATTGGCAGCGTTATGTTGAAGACAGTTCTCAAACTTGAGGACATAATGTATTTTTGTGTATATAGAGGCTAGATAGGTAGTATATACGTATATAGATATATAATACATATTAGGGATGCATCGGATCGTAAAATTACCGGATATCGGATATTCGGAAAGAATGTAACATCAGATATCCGAGAAGGCAATTTTTTGAGTCGGATATCCCATATTTTCCGGATATCGGATAATACTGAATACCGGATACTTTTCAGATATCCGATGCATCCCTAATAGATATAAGTACAATATATAGATATGAATGATATTTCTCCTTGACTTGTGTCACTAATGCAAATAATTATTTTCTCATACTAGGAATAAAATTCAACTATTTAAGATAGCTATTAAATAAATCTACTAGATTTTGCATTTAGAATTTATTTTAAACTTGCAATAATATTAAAAAAGTAAAAAGATATTTTTTAAATCGTTATAGTTTGTACGTCTCTGTGTACATCCTAACAGCGAATGCTAACATAATCCAAACTTAAATCCTTTTTTTTTTAATATATACATTCAAAGAATTATTTATATAGTCTATCATTAATATTTGAACATTTTACGTAGTCCTACATTTTAAATATATTACATAGATAATTGGTAATTATTTTACCTTACGCTTACGCTTTTAATTGTTAAATTTATTCCAAAATTATTTTATGAAATATTTATGCATTGCTAGATATGAAAGAGAAAAACAAATGTGTGTAGTGTATGTAGTCTATCGCGATATGGTCTATCGCGATAGTCTTTGCAATTTTAATTTTAATGAAAAATTCTGTAATTAGTCAATTTCTCTTTAAAATAAAAATTGAAAAATTGAAGGATCAAATCTACATAATATATATATGCACAATTATATATGTTATATATTTATATATATACAATATATAGTATATCTATGTACATAATATATACTATTTATATAAAATTAAACATGTAAACTTTGAATAAAGTATTGCTATTTTGATTTCGAAGTAAAATTGATTTCTTGTGGATAGACCTCTTTTTAATATTATCTTTACTGTTGCACCAAATATTACAAGTTGTTCCTTTTTAGCACTTTTCCATCTTTTTTCCGCAACGTCAATTCTATATCTGTCTCTCATTTTAGGAGCGAAAGTACAGCACGGTACAACTACAAAGAACATATCTAATATACATATTACATACACAGAAGTGTTCTGCATTCCGTCCGGTCCGCTTCGTTCAGTAACTAAACTAAACTTGACTTTAGTTCGCTCCGGACCGTAGAGACCAGTAGAGGTTTTCGCGCGCGTTTGCGCGGACGAATCTCTCTTTCTCGCGTGGTGCACGAGTTTGGTCGAATTCGGCGGCTATGAAGTATATTTTAGTGACCGGCGGTGTGATCAGCGGCGTGGGCAAGGGTGTCATCGCCAGCTCGTTCGGCACCATCCTCAAGCATTGCAACATCCGCGTGACGTCCATCAAAATCGATCCCTACATCAACATAGACGCCGGGACGTTCTCGCCCTACGAGCATGGTGAGAGGCACGGCTTCAACGTCACGAATATTGGCGGGATTTTCGTCGAATTCGATCTCGCCGATTTCGCTCATGTTCGTTCGATATGGAAAAATCGCAGCGGAGTCTCGAGCGTTTCGACAACGCTAGAAACAATTCGAAACTTCTCTTTTTTTTTATCGTTGCGATTTTTCCATTCAAACGATAAGAATATATTATATTTATTGAAAATATTAAATGTTTTATTAAATTTATTTAATATATTAAATTTTTCGAGAGATACCGAAAGACCACGAGGTTAAATTCGAATACATTCACCGGCGTCGAATCCCGTCTATTCGCCTTCAACCTTTTCGCCGTTGAGGGCAGAAAAGAAATTAATTTGTCGTCCGAATGAGACTTGTCATATGATTATGTGATAAAAATACCGCGACGCGGCAATTCTTCTGTAGCGGTTTCCAGCCATGTGCTGGCGCGTCGCCATTTTATGTCAATATCGTTACATCGCTAATTAGCTATTAAAGTCTGTTCACATGGCTCCGCCGCAGAGAATTGCAAATGTGTGCGATGACCCGCCTTGATTTTGAACTTAATTCGTTTGCGACTTGCAAAAATATTTTTAGGACAACTAAAGTCCGTTTCTATCAATGTAGATTAATTTTATCTCTGTTCAACTTGCTCTTCAGTTTTTTTCAATTCTTGTACTTGTTTCTACTAACGAGTAACTTAACGTAATCTCGATTTAACTTGCTTTTAATTTTTTTCTATAAATTAGAATTTTTTATAAAATTAGAATTTTTTTCTAAAAATTAGAAAGAAATAAAATCATCATCTCTAAACACTGACAAGAAGTAACGTCGGTTTTTCACTCTCGTCGCATTGTCTCCAATTTCATTATTTCTGACTGAGAATTCGATAACATAACTTAAGAAAACATGCATTGACAATCTTATCGGACATTTCAACTGCCAGCAAGATACGAATACCGGTACCAGCTTTCAATAATCATGCGTCGATTATGTCCATATTAGCGTTTCAAATTAGAAAGAGCGAAGTACTTTTATAATTTGTATAATTTTTTTTTATTCTACTCGATCCTTCATGTAATTTTTCATTATATTTGTTTTACCATACTGATTAATTTATGTAAACATTGATAATGATCCGATCGCGATCGAAACGTTTGTTTTTCTATTAAAGTTTATAATATTTTTGACTTAATGATATAATTGTTTATTTTTCATTTTTAAGTTATAACAAATGATTTTTGGCTCGTAGCCCCTTTTTCTTTATTACATTTTTTAAAGAAATAAAATATAAATTAAATCGAGATTAAAGATAATCTACATCGGGGTAGAAACGGGCGTAAGACTAAATTCTGGTTAACTTAATTGGCAGAATTACCAAAAAAAATTTTAAATTCGTTTAATCTGATCTTTTTCTTACATATCAAAGAACAGAAAATTAATAACTAATCCATGTTAGGCAAATAATATTGCTTATTGCTTGATAAATTAATCAATATACGATATAAATAGAATCAATAAAATTAATCGAAGTTGGTCAGTTATTCCTTATAGGTTTTACCGATACAAAAATTTAGTTGAGTCAAGTTAGCGAACCGTTATTGCACTTATTAAATTTATAGCCTTTTTCTTTTGCATTGTAAACAGAAAATGAAAAATCGGATTTTAATTTGTTTACGATTAATTAAATTTTAATTGTCACGTTGATCTGCAAAAATCAGCCGTTATTAATTTTTTAAAATTTATATTAAATAATTCTTTTATATAAGAAATTAGAATAATCAAAGTATATTTTCTACACAGTTAGATATCGCCAAATTAATTGCGATAAGGAGAAGATTATTATTAAATTTTTGCATAATGAAATAAAATAATCTCATATTTAATTTTTGAATAGAAGTATAAGAAATGTAATTTAAAAAAGAAAAGCTAACAAAGAAGGGAAGTACAATTAAAAGTTTGCACATTAACATTTGTAAAAAAAAATTTTCATTACAAGGTAAAAGACTTACGTTTAAAATCGTATTTTATTCATGATTACGTTATAATTAATTAAAATATTTCTTATTGATTAAAACAAGATTGTTTATACTAACAATAAATTATTTATTTAGTTTTAACTGCGCCAAACACAACAGAGAAAATTTAATATCATATGTATAATAAAAACAATCAAAATAATCAATTTGATAGAAAACTATTGTTTTAAAACTTAATTATCATGAATGCTTATATTCCTATTATTTTATCTTTACCATTCAAGAGAATGGTTTCTAATGTCCAGCGAAACAATAACGCCCATCCCATTGTTCCCAGTCAGATATACAGTCAGTTGTCAGGTACAAAAATTCCTTGAAGGAAAAACATTCTTATGTTACTGGTTTCCTTTAGACGCATCCGCTTTTGTTTTCGCCCCTTTGCTGTCATTCTATCTGTAAACATGCATTCTAGAGGACGGTTCTCTTGATGTTAAACAGGTGAAGTTTATGTACTCGATGATGGCGGAGAGGTGGACCTGGACTTGGGTAATTACGAACGTTTCCTGGACATCACTCTTCACAGAGACAATAACATAACGACTGGGAAAATTTACCAATATGTTATTACGAAGGAGAGACGAGGAGATTACTTAGGAAAAACAGTACAAGGTTACAAGTCCATTTATATTATATTGCAGATGTCTATCATATGAGTTTGCAGATGTCTATCGTATGATTGTCTACCGTTGAGTTATATAAGTTAATAAAGAAAGAATATTTTGTTTTTTAGTGGTGCCCCATATTACCGATGCTATTCAGGAATGGGTGGAGAGAGTCGCGAATCAGTCTGTAACAGAAGATGGAACTAAACCAGAGGTGTTAATTTATGAATTTTTATTATTATATAAGTATATTTTATTATTATGTAAGTTAGATAATTCCCCAAAATGTACAAATATAAATTTAAATAATAGATATTCTTTGGATAATATATTTTATGTATAAATTTATAATGTAATTATTTTAATTGTGTATTAATAATCCTTTATAGGTTTGCATACTGGAATTGGGAGGCACAATAGGGGATATAGAAGGAATGCCATTTGTAGAAGCATTTAGGCAATTTCAATTTAGAGTGAAAAAAGAAAATTTCTGTGTGGCGCATGTATCCTTAGTACCACAGGTAACTATTATGATATCTTGACATACTCATGTTTCTTCTAGAAATGCACTCAATAATAAGTGCACGAATAATTTTTGCAAAACTATGAATGATTTTTATGAGAACAATTTCTTTTGAACAATTACAGTAACATGAATATCCAGAACAAATCATAATGATGTTAAAATGACATTAAAATGAATCATAGCTATAATTGAAAAATGACTTAATAAACATTTTGGAACCATTTTCACATCATTTTGATATCATAATGACTTGTGTTCTGTTTGGGTTTATTAGCCAAAATCGACGGGTGAACCTAAAACCAAGCCAACGCAATCCAGCGTTAGGGAACTAAGAGGATTAGGTTTGTCACCCGATCTGATAGTTTGTAGATCGGAACAGCCTATTGGTAATTCCGTTAAGGAGAAAATTTCGAATTTCTGTCATGTGGCCCCGGAGCAGGTAAATTATAAAAAATATTTACTTTAATATTACAACGTATTGTTATGAAAACATTAATGATAATATCAACGTATATTTATATCTTATTCGATCAGGTCATAACTATTCACGATTTAACATCCATATATCGAGTACCGCTTCTTATGGAATATCAAGGTGTTATAGAGTTCCTTAATGATCGATTGCAATTGAATATCGGAGTTCCACGTCCGCGATACTTCATGCGAAAATGGCGGGATTTAGCTGAACGCGTTGATCATCTACGAAAAGACGTTAACATTGCTCTAGTGGGTAAATACACGAAACTCGAGGACTCCTATGCTTCCGTTACAAAAGCGTTGCAACATGCTGCCATTGGGGCTGGATATAAACTAAACTTGACAGTAAAGTTGCAATTATTATGATTATATACATATTTCATGCATGTATGATCGTATATATTTATAAGTATTGGATTATCATTACAGTTCATAGAAGCTGCTAATCTAGAACAAACTACACTATCTGAGAATCCAGTCCTATATCATGAAGCTTGGCAACAGCTTTGTAAAAGCAAGTAAGTATATTTCAGTATACTTTTATGGGGTCGCCGAGTGGCTCGCCGCTCAGTGCGATTGACTCGCGATTTGTGGATATGGGTTCCATCCCACCTGTGTCCCGCATACACTATTTTATAGCATACGCTATTGTTCGGCGTTAAACTATAGGTCCCCTCGAGTGTGTTGACAAACTTTGAAGAGTAGAATTCCACTACTATCATCAAATTCAGAAACATAAGCGAGCCACTAATATGCATATTGCATGATACTGTGACCCAATAATAGGGTCGAAAATCCACACAGGGGATTTGACAAATAGCGAATTCGGCAGACTGCACTAGTGCGCACTGAGTGTGAACTTTTTTTCAGTACCACGCATTCGGCTTGTGCGCACTGTCGGTGCGTTAAGATTATCATATTCGGCAAATGAAAACTGACCCAGTGTAGTGCTGAATTTATATTCGGACCAATCGAATGAACTGAATGAGTTCAAGAAATGTTGCACTGACGTTTCTGACAAGTGCAATTTGGCATAGCACCAAAGTGGTTCTGCACTCATACTATGTCAGGGCAGCACTAGAGCAAAATCAGTGCACGTATGCTGAATTCGCCAAAAGACAAAGGACCAGTTTCACCAAGCCGATTAAGCTTAATCGATGATTAACTGCCAACCGCAATTAGTCAATTCTACTAAACAGCAAACGCGATTGGTCAGTCAATGGCCGATTAAGTTAACTGGCGTTGATGAAACTGGCCCAAATACAAATATTTTTATGATCTACTTTTCGATGTTTTATTCACACAATTCTTGATCATACAAGATTATTTTTAATTAAAATGTATTTTCATTGTATCCAGCGGCGTTATTGTACCGGGTGGATTCGGAAAGAGAGGAATGAATGGAAAAATAAAGGCTTGCGAGTGGTGCAGATTAAACGACAAGCCGTTCCTCGGGATTTGTTTGGGCTTACAAGCGGCGGTCATTGAATTTGCGCGAAATGTCTTACATCTTGAAACAGCAAATTCCACAGAAATCGATCCAGAGACTAACAGTCCCGTAGTAATAGATATGCCGGAACATACTCAAGGTATTATGGGCGGAACGATGAGACTGGGCAAAAGACAAACCCGATTTTACGGTGATTCTATCCTAAGTAAGTAATAGAATTCATTGAGACTGAGTTAAATTTCCTTTTCCATCCCGATATATTTTTTCATTTATCATTCTTCAGAGAAATTGTACGATAGTAAAGAAATTATTGAAGAAAGGCACAGACATAGGTATGAGATAAATCCGGAATTTGTCAATGATTTAGAAGTGGCTGGTTTAAAATTCGTAGGTGAGTTAGATTGTATCTCTCGATAAAATTACAGTTTTTTCATTAAATATTAATCAAACAATATTGGTTGTACATAATAGATAATAGGAAGAATATAATTCAACATTCTTGTAGGTCGCGACGATGACGAAAATATACGAATGGAAATTGCCGAATTAGAAGGACATAGTTATTATGTAGCTGTTCAATTCCATCCTGAATATCTATCAAGGCCATTAAAACCATCCCCACCATTCCTCGGTCTAATTTTAGCCAGTGTTGGCAAATTGAAACAATACTTAGCACGGGGATGTAAATTTTCGCCACGTCAATTGAGCGATAATGAATCAGGTAATGAATCAGACAACGAAGAAAAGATAAAAATTGTATTAAATAATATATATAAATAAATATGTGATATCACATATTTAATATAATTGTATTGCAATATAAAGTTAGGCAATTTTAATTTGTATGAAATTTTTATAACATATGACTTGTTACAGATGATGATTATGTAGAAGAAATGACAAAATTACACTTGAATAATGGTACGAGTAGAAGCGGTAGTAGCAGTACATCGGGTCTTGATTAGAATATAGCTTCATTTTTTGTTTCATTTTATTTCATTCCATAATTTTAGTTAAAATTAGTTAAAATTAGTTTGATTCATAGCTGTGCTTTTGTCTGACGCTTCCTACTTATATAATTCACGATTAAAAGATTGAACATAAAGGATATGAGGAGCAGACTTTTAAAATGCGTTTTGTCCAAAATTCATTTTTTTTAAGTTAGAGATGGCGTAGTATTCAGTGTTAAATGACTTATAAGCTATTCTGACATGTTCAAAAAGCATTTTTTTGTTAATTTATATGCTGAAGAAACATAGACATTTCGAAGTGTATTATGTTTTTTAATTAGAAACAAACAAAATGCATTTGTTTAACATTTTTAGCAATTTTTAAATAATTTTATTTAACATTTCATATTCTACTAATTGACATATTGTTATTTTCTGTAAAGTGCGTAGTTTTCTTGTGTGCGTAGTTTCTTTCTCGTTTTCTGAAAATTACACATTATAGACAAAACGTATTTTGAAAGTCTGCTCCTCATGTGTATATTAATCGACTATTCGAGTAACAATACTTAAAAAAAATGAAATTATATGAAATGTTTATAATGTATGTAAAATGTGAAATTCATTGAATATTAATAAGTTTTATATTTTATAATAAATTACGTTTTAATAAAAAAAATTTGTGTATGTATACATATTGAACATTGTGAGAACAAAAAATATTAAAATTATAACTAGTAAACCGTTACAACAAAACAAAAATGAATTGTCGTTTTCATAAATAATTAGAATATTTCGAATATTTATTGAAAAAAAATACGATGTGAAGAATATTATTTTTAATCTCTCTTTCTAATGCCTTTTATATTTAAGAAATATGTGAGTCTTCTCCCTCTCCGGTTTCAAGGGGAAAAAAAGAAAAGTACTGAAGTATCTTTGTAAATTTTTAAATCTATACTTTTCCGCGGAAAAATTTAAACTGTGGCTGTGTTCCAAAATTCACTACCAATGCTGAAAATGTAGACATAAACTAGATTTTCAGCGCTGGCAGTGAAGTTTGGAACACAACCTGTATATTGGCACTTATCATGAGGTCTGTTCTTGTTTTTTATTCTCTCACCAGTTCAGAAAGTGCAGGAGTAAAGAACAGACTTATGGAACAAGTCGGATTGAATTCCGAG
Source organism: Mycetomoellerius zeteki (assembly GCF_001594055.1). NCBI lineage: Eukaryota > Metazoa > Arthropoda > Insecta > Hymenoptera > Formicidae > Mycetomoellerius > Mycetomoellerius zeteki. The sequence goes on along the minus strand of NW_017257592.1, from coordinate 259,864 downwards.
CGGAATTATTTCGTTTTCACTAGAAAACACAGGGTGTATTCCGAACCGAATTAGTTTAGCTTATTTTTTTTCCTAGTTGTTTCCGTAACTAAACCGAAAAGTGTTCCAAACCCGTTACGTTTAACCTACAAATTGTTTAACTATTGCCTATAGGCAGTAAATGTCGTTAGTAACAACAGAAAAAATGTATCATTTAGAAATTCGAGACCACAATGAAAAAATGTATAATTTTCTGGTGACAAAAACCGTTTATGATTTAGCTCATAATGGTAAGCTCATATTAATATTAACGTAATATTGCAATCGCCAAATTTTTGTCATAATTAAAATTTTCAGATCTATCATATGCAGAAAAATTTTTGATAATGCAAAAGCAAAAATATTATTTCGAAACAAATCTGCAATAAATGACGAAACACACGATAATAAAGTATTAAAGTTAACAAATGGGTCAAATACTATTGAACTTCATGTACCAAATAATATTTTTAAACGTGCTACAATGGTAAAACTCATAATGTGTGATAAATCCTTTTCGCGTGTTTTCTTACTTTCTATTACAAGTTTTTATTTCTATAGATCCACAGTTTGGTGTACAACTGTTTAATAAATACAATAAAGAAATACTCAAGCAAAAGTCTCATTGTATAGGCACAAATGTTTCTGAAGATAGAGCTAATGAAAATAGACAGTTTGATAATTATGATGGAAGTGAAAATAATGAAAATATGGCTACGTGTAACACTACAGGTAATAAAATGTATTGTACTATGTTTTATAATTAAATAAAAATTTTTGTTAGGTGCTTTGAGGCATCATTGGTCTACAGAGCAAACAAAATTGCTATTATTTCTATTTCGTCAACTAAGTAAAGAAAAAATGACACAACCGCTTTTGAAAATATCAGCAGG
>NW_017257592.1:254497-258877 GCF_001594055.1 Mycetomoellerius zeteki | reverse complement strand
AGTTTAAAAAAAGCTTATAAGAAATGTTGTGATCATAATCGCCAAACTGGAAACGCACCAAAAAAAATTGAACATTATGATGTAAATACAATAGATATATAATAACTATTATATTCTTGACATTTTAATTTATTTCATTACATCTTTATTATTTAGATTTTATGTGAAATATTCGCTAAAACGCCATGGATGCAGCCTTTGTCTACTGTTGGATCCAGCAAGCCTCTTGGGCATCATTTAAATGAAGAATCATCGTCTTCAGGTTAATAATGTTTTTCTTCATTTAACAAAAATGAATAACTTACATTTTATACAAATATAACAAACTTTTCAGGAAGTTCAAAACGTGGTAACATAAATAAGGACGATTATATGGCACAATTTTTACAATTAAAAAAGCAAAAGTTAGAGATTGACAAAAAATATAAAGAAGACAAACTAGCAATTCTCAAAGATATTAAAAAAAAAGCTGTAATTTAATTTAAAAGAAAGAAATATTGTTGTTTCATTTTTAGATATTTATTGTTTTATGACTTAACTTTGTTTTTATATTCTTTGCCAATGATTTACGTTTACCAAAGAGCAATGATATTCATTCTGACATATAATAAGTATATTATAAGTAGGTATATTAAGGAATACATTTTTTTTAGTTCGTACACATAATTTAATATAAATATATTAAGAAATACATTTTTTTTAGTTTGTATACATATATTTAAAAGAAGCTATCGTTTTATTGATGTTTTAAGTAAAAAGATGTATCCTAAGCAAAATAAAATTATTTTTATATTAGCTAGACAGTGTAATACATAGAAACAGAAATATATGCTATTATACAAAATACAATTGTCAGTTAAATTTACACAAGAGAATTTTTTATTTGTTCTCTTTTGATAATTCCTTCTTGTTGTTCTAGAGTAACAGTTAAAGGTCCAGCATCTTCAACAATCTCGTTTGGAAGAATAACTGGATATTCAATCTCATCTCTTCGCATGAGACAAATATTATGGAGAATACAGCAAGCAATAATATAGTAGAAGATGAGGTCTGTCCTTCGCATCGGCAATTTGTCTAATAAATATCTCCATCGTCCTTTTAAAAGACCTATAAACTGCTCCACGAACATTCTGCTTCCAGATAGAGCATAATTATAATTGGTTTCGTCAACTGTTAGATGTCCATTGTCTTTATATGGCACCATAACAGATTTTTGCAGAGTATAAGCTGAATCGCCTATGAGGTGTTTATTATCAAAAAAATTGTCATTGCATTTTTGTTGCAATCCAGAATATTTAAACACTCTCATATCATACACTGATCCTGGCATTCCAGCGTAGCAGTGAATAAACTCTTTTTTTTTCATTGCAAACAACCTATAAACAAGAGTAATAATGTATATCATTTCTTAATAGAATCGACATGAAAATCTAGTATTTTATAATGTATTATATACTTGTAACTGTATAGAGTGATGTCCTTTCCGGTTGATATAAGCAAGCGCATTTTCTTTTGGAGCTGCAATTGTAATGTGTGTTCCATCTATAATTCCAATTACGCCAGGAAAATTATATTTTCTTTTTATACATGTACTAGATTTCTGCTTCAAATGTCGGCCAATGAATAAAATAGTTCCGAAAATAACACAGAGCTTTTACTACTCTTTTTACGGCTCGCCAAGCTGTAGCATTTCCTACATCAAACTTGGTTACAATAGATCTACATAAATAAAAATGATAAATAAATAATTATAAACAATTTATTATTTATCCGAACAAAGTCACAAAATAAATTGGATAAAGGAGTATAAAAGTATGTTAAATAATTTCTTCGTGAATATACAAACAAGATGATGCAAACGAGTCGACCTTATATTGGGTCATCTTCAGAACTTATATAAATTTTTTAATATGCAACGGCGCTGGTAAAGTCTTAATATAAAAATAACTTGAAATAAAGGGCATACACACCACAATGCAAGTTCTTGGTAGCGAGATTAAAATTTTATTTTGAACACACACATCTGTGATAACAAAATAGACATTTCGACCTTGATCAGACCTTCTTCAGTATACATAAATAAATAAATGAAAAGTTGATTGATTATTTACAAGATTAAGTCGCATAGTCCTACAATTATCGATTAAAACGCCGTCAAATTCAAAATGAAAAAATAGAAACAGACCACTCAAGAAACGACCGCTTAAGAAAGCGTCGTTACATATTTAAAAATTTATATAAGCACTGAAGATAATCTAATATAAGGTTGAAACGTTTGCGTCATCTTGTTTGTATATGTATATTCACGACGAAATTATTTCATATATATCATACACTTGCACGTATATCTGGCGAATTGACTTTTATGTTCCTTTATCCAATTTATAAGTAAATACTCGCTTGAAGTAGAAAAAGCTTATAGAAATAAATATAAGAATATATGTAAATATATATTTACCTATATGAATCAGGTGTTCCTAATACATACAAAGCAATATATAATTGCTTTTCAGGTGAAATAACAGAATCACTTTTCTCAGATAGCAAATATGGTTTTAAAAGATTTAATATAAAATAAAAAGTGTTGCGACTCATCCTAGAAATCATATATAAGGTTGAAAGTAAAATAAGCAATTATAGTTATACTTTACTACATATATTGACTTACCGAAAATGTTGTTTAAATTTTTTATTATTATATGCATGTATTACTGTTTCAATAAAATATTTTACTCTCGGTATTTTTCGACGTTTACTCTTTCATCAAGAAATAGTTTTATATCTTCATCGTCACTCTCACTTGAACTAGAACTTGTGAAAACTGTCTCAAATATTATCACTTTATTTATATTCATTTTGCAAATTATATAATAATTCCAAAAAGAAAATAAAAGCAAGCTCATAAGCTGCAACTCTGGAAAAAATTCATATGTATGAACATATGTTATATTGACGACCGTCGGGTTCGGAACACACGCCTTCGCCCGCCTGAAGGACAGGCCTTGAGCCCCGGGGCCGGACGGCGTGCCCGGCAGAGTCTGGGCAGCCGCGGCCCCGGTAATCGGGGAAAGGTTGAGGCAGCTCTTCACAAGGAAGGAGTCTTCCCCAGGTCGTGGAAGAGGGCCAGACTTGTCCTCCTACGCAAGGAGGGCAGACCGGCGGAAAACCCCTCCGCATACAGGCCCATTTGCCTGCTGGACGATGTGGGGAAATTACTTGAGCGAATCATCGCCGCCCGCATCGTCCAGTGTCTGTCTCGGGGTGGTCCCAATTTATCCTGCTTTGGTCCCAATTTATCAGTATGGCTTCCGGGAGGGCCGATCGACGGTAGACGCGATCAAGCAGGTCCGTGCCCTCTCGAAGCGGCTGACTGCGGGAGGGGAGGTGGCGTTGGCGGTGTCGTTCGACATCGCCAACGCCTTCAATAGCCAGTCGTGGGGCCAGGTAATGGGGGCGCTGGGGAAGCATTTCCTCCTGTCCCCCTATCTGGTCGCCGCGGCCGAGGACTACTTCCGGGATAGACAGCTGGAGTTCCACGATAAGACGGGACTCCAGCAGCGGAGGGACGTGCCGTGCGGTGTTCCGCAGGGGTCAGTGTTGGGTCCCCTGCTGTGGAACGTCGCATACGACGCCGTTCTCCGTGCGGCCCTGCCCCCCAACTGCCACATAGTCTGTTACGTGGACGATACGCTCGTGGTAGTGAGGAGCCCGACCTGGAGAAGAGCCGTTGCGATGGCCAACATCGCGGTGGCATGCGTCGTCGGCGCACTAAAGGAACTGGGGCTAAGGGTGGCCCCCGCCAAGTCGGAAGCAATGTTCTTCCACGACGGAACTGGCGGGGCGCCCCCACAAGCCTCAGTTAAGGTGGACGAAGTCCGTATCCCGGTGGGATCCAATCTCAAATACCTGGGTCTCACCTTGGATGGTCGTTGGGGTTTTGTCGATCACTTCGACAACATAGCTCCACGATTGGGTCGTCGGGCCGATGCCTTACTCGGCCTGATGCCCAACCTTCGTGGTCCGAATGATAGCGTGAGAAGGGCGTACATGTAGGGCAGTCCTGTCCTACTATGAGGCCCCGGTATGGAGTGAGGAAGCCCTGGCCAGCCGCCATATAAGGCAGAAGCTGCAAAGTGTGCAGAGGCGGCTGGCTTTGCGTATCGCAAGGGCATACAGGACTGTGTCACATGACGTCCTAGCGGTCCTCGCGGGGGTCCCCCCGGCGGAGCGCGTGGCCGACGCCCTGGTGGAGTCGTACGCCAGGGTCAAGGCCATTAGACTCCGGGGGGGCGTAGTCACCCCAAGGGCCACGAATCTCATCAAAGAGAACGCCCGTCGGCGGGTGTTCCAGGAGTGACACGCTAGCCTCAGGAACGAGAG
>NW_017257592.1:224223-253464 GCF_001594055.1 Mycetomoellerius zeteki | reverse complement strand
CATACTTTTGGAACGAATAGGCTCCGCCCATATGGTCAGTTACCTCGCGTTTTGGAACGGCGTAGAGTTAAACTCTGTTACTCGGAGTGAATTTTGGAACGCACCCCAGCAAAAATCTAGGAAATAATTGAATAATTCCGATCGGAATCCATTTCGAATGCATAATTCCATAATACGTGGGATTAAATGAAAGCTGATTCGTCAGTATTGGACAAATTTTATTGGTTAGGATTTCAAGTAACATGCTTATCTTTCTTTATCATTGACATTCTATGATACAATTCTTTATGAAGTATTCCCGCCAAGTGTGGCCAATTTATCAGAAATCCAGACAAGAACCTTTAATTCAGGAAGAAGTGTTGAGAAGTGTGGCCAAGTGACTTGATGGTTTGATTTCCGTGCCAATTTTGTTATAAAAGAAGGAAAACGATCATTATATTGAGTATTTTGCAATAATATACAAGCAGAATTGCTTTCACGACGATAGTATATAAACAGCAACATGGTAAACTTTCAAAAATTATTGTGTATATATGTTATTATTATTGACGTATATTACACATATACGTATATACGCATGTTATAAAAGCGAATAAAATATGATATAATTATAAATGCAAATAAAATAGACATTTGCGCTTTGGCAACCATAAATATAATATATATTACATATATAAAAATTTTGTAAACATACATAAGTAAATATATACATATATATATATATATTTAAAATATATTTAGAATTATATACAGTTATATATTTTTATCATATACATGCATTAAATAATATAATTCATTAATAACGAATAATAAAGGCTCACTCAAAAAAATCAACAATCAAAACAAGGACATGAGCCATGTGTAATAATTATTACACATGGCTCGTATCCCTGTTTTGATTGTTCATAATTTATTAAATTCGTAATTTTTAAAAATTAAAGTAATACCTAATTTTATGTATGTCAGAGTCAACCAAGTTCTCCTATCCATTCTAACCGACATACTGATCCAATAAGCCAACAAACTTCTCCTGCACCTGATATAGATGAGCCATTTGAAGATGAATCTGATTTACTTGATGGAGACCATGTTGATAATGAGGAAGAAGAGGAAGGAGAAGAATTATTCGGAGATAATATGGAGGCGTAAGGATATTATATTTTTAAAATATTTAATATATATTTAATAATATATATTTAATAAAAATGGTAACTAACAATAAGAATAAATCAATGTTTAACATCTAATAAATAAGTGTTAAAAACTTTAATAAGAAGAAATAATTTATCTTGTTGAATTATTTTATGTGAACAAGAAAAATACTTGAAGATATCAATAAAATTATATATTTTTTTGACACAAAAACAAAACAGAGATTATCGGCCCATGTCAGGGTTAGACAGATATGATCCTAATCTATTGGATGACGAAGAATATTCAGAATTGTCTCAGGGCGAACGTTTAGCCGCGGAAACGGATATGCGAAAAAGAGATCGTGCAGCTGGCATCATAAGGGATGATCGTGATCTTCTTTACGGTAATTTTGTTTCATCACTTATTGCTATCCAAAAATAAAATAACAATTATACTGAATTAACTTTGTGTTACTCTAAAGTTTCAAAAGTGTATTTATAAAATTAAATACCTTTATATATAAATATTTTTCTTTGTACTTTTAGATGAAACTGACGAAGAAGATGTACAAGCACGTAAACGACGTATGGCTGAAAAGGCTGCTACTGGCATATTGGAGGATGCAGAAGTAAGATCCTTTCAATTTTCATGTAAAAAAAGTATATAATTTAAATAATGAGCTCTGTTGATTATTTCAGATGATCGAATCCATTGAAAATTTAGAGGATACCAAAGGACATTCAGTAAAGGAATGGGTTATGATGTTAGGACCACGAACGGAAATTTCGAACCGCTTTAAAAGCTTTCTTCGCACTCATACAAATTCCAAGGGACAATATATGTATAAAGAACGTATTCGCCATATGTGTGAGAGCAATCAGGTACATATCGAATTTCTTACATAATTCTAGTGTAATTTAAGCTTTAATTTAAAAAATATCTTTTTATATATTTTATTTTTTTTAATGATATTTGCAATTATAGAATATTTTATTTAAAACTTGTATGGTAATCTTTTATAGTTATACATATAAGATTTTTTCTTTCAAATAAAATAAGATGTTCTTCATTTTATTATATATATTTATTTTTTTATTTATGTTTTTATTTTATGGAGGTTTTTTATGTTCATTTTAATAGTCCAGTTTCATAGTGGAATTTCCTATTCTCGCCAGTAAGGAACATGTTTTGGCCTATTTTTTACCAGAAGCGCCATATCAAATGCTCGAGATATTTGATGAAGTAGCGAAGGAATTGGTGCTTACGATTTTTCCCAGTTACGAGAGAGTCACGTCGGAGATTCACGTGAGAATATCGGAATTGCCGTTGATCGAAGAATTACGCACGTTCAGGTAAAAATATGTTATGTGCATCTAATATTATTTTACTTAGCAATACAAATAGAATATGTATGAAATTATGTCGCTTTTACTTTGTTACAACAGAAAACTCCACTTGAATCAATTGGTTCGAACTCTTGGAGTGGTAACGGCAACTACGGGAGTCCTGCCGCAATTGTCGGTAGTGAAGTATGACTGTACAAAATGCAACTACGTTCTTGGACCATTCGTCCAATCTCAAAACACAGAAGTTAAACCAGGCTCTTGTCCCGAATGTCAGAGTGCCGGTCCATTTACAGTAAGTCAAAAAATTCTACGTTTGATTGCTACAGCTAGTTTTAAAATTATCACATTTACTTATGTACAATGTATCGCGTGTGTCAGATCAATATGGAGCAAACTATATATAGAAATTATCAAAAAATAACTATACAAGAATCCCCGGGTAGAATACCCGCTGGCAGAATACCGCGCAGCAAAGATTGCATTCTGCTGTCCGACCTGTGTGATCGTTGCAAACCAGGGGACGAGATAGACGTCACAGCTATTTATACCAATAATTATGATGGTTCTTTGAACACTGAACAGGTGAGATTAAATTTTTGTTACATATATATTAATTAGGTTTCTTTATATTATATTTATCTATTCCACAAGTTGTCCCAGAAGAAAACTTTTTACTGGGATAAGATTATATCTATTGTATTTTGTATTACAGGGCTTCCCAGTATTCTCCACAGTTCTATTAGCTAATCATTTATTTGTCAAAGATTCGAAAGAAATCGTAGATTCGCTGACGGAAGAGGACATCTCGAGTATACTCGCTCTAAGTAAAGATCAGCGCATCGCGGATCGTATAGTCGCGAGTATCGCGCCTTCAATTTACGGCCATGAAAACATAAAGAGAGCCTTAGCACTGGCGATATTTGGTGGCGAGCCAAAGAATCCTGGTACTTATTTCTTCTTTGAATCATCCTATCAGTCTTCTATACATTCTTCCTTCTTATTTGCATCATATTGCAACATGCAGGCAACAAGCACAAAGTTCGCGGTGATATAAATGTTTTGCTGTGCGGAGATCCTGGCACCGCTAAGTCACAATTTTTGAAATATGTGGAGAAGGTGGCACCGAGGGTTATCTTCACAACAGGTCAGGGTGCTTCGGCCGTTGGTTTGACTGCTTACGTTAGGAGATCACCTATTAACAGAGAATGGACCTTGGAAGCTGGGGCTTTGGTTCTTGCCGATCATGGAATATGCCTCATCGATGAATTCGACAAAGTACAAATTTATATAATTTATGTGACTAATAACTCTCATTGATAACGTTATAAATATCTATAAATATCGTACTTTTATGTTATCAATAATGATTGTTAGAAAAAGAGAAAAGGAGAGAGAAGAAGAGAGAGAATTAATATTTATAGTGCTTTCATATATAGATTATTCATATATAATATCAAAATTATGTATAGATCTGTATAATTTACATTACAAAATTTGATAAATATAGTTATTAGAAACAACACAAATTTTTTTTAGATGAATGATCAGGACAGAACGTCTATTCATGAAGCTATGGAGCAACAGAGTATTTCTATTTCGAAGGCCGGTATCGTTACATCTCTTCACGCAAGATGCGCAGTGATAGCGGCGTCTAATCCCATCGGTGGTCGATACGATCCCAGTATGACCTTTGCAGAAAATGTATGTATTTTTAGCATTTTTTAATTTGCGATTGCACAAAATTGTAACTTTTAAATGAAAGATGTAAAATATATGCTGATATGAAAATATAAATCATGAAAATATAAAATTATAGATTTATATTATTATATAAAATTAGAATCTTTCTTAAAGATTGTGCAAACATGTGGGATCAAATGATAATTATGTATGTTACGTATTAAATTGCATATAGGTGGACCTATCAGAACCGATTCTCTCGCGATTTGATGTATTGTGTATAGTCAAGGATGAGGTTGATCCCATGCAAGATCGTCATCTGGCCAAATTTGTCGTAAATTCGCACATCAAGCATCATCCAACAGATAATTCAGAGAGAACGGAGAGAACGCAAGCCGTAGTACTGGATCCTGCCACGCAAAATCTATGCATTCCTCAAGATCTTTTAAAAAAGTATATCGTTTATGCGAAGCAGAATGTACATCCGAAGCTGACCAGCATCGATCAAGACAAAGTGGCAAAATTGTACAGTCAATTAAGACAGGAAAGCTTGGTGAGTCAGTAAAACAGAGGAAAGAATATATCATCTGTTTATATATAATCTTAAAAGAGATTAATAAAAAAATGAATGTAAAAAAGATTTTGATTACAGTAATATAATTGTTTTTATGATTATTACATTTTAGGCGACTGGCAGTTTACCAATCACCGTCCGTCACATAGAAAGCATTATTCGTATGGCGGAGGCTAGTGCAAAGATGCATCTGAGGGATCACGTTCAGGAGAGTGATATGAACCTGGCCATCAGGATGGTTCTCGATAGTTTTGTCGACACGCAGAAATATTCCGTTATGAAATCTATGCGTCAGGTATCTTTATTTCTATTTGTTCGTTTGCGCTTTCAATCTATATTTATATTTTTGCTTTCTATCTTAACATGTGCACATCTCGTTACAGACGTTCCAGAAATATCTATCGTACAAGAAAGATCACAGTGAACTTTTGTATTACATACTGCGACAAATTACTTTAGATACTTTAGCATTTCAAAAAGCTTTGCACGGCGGACGTATCACGACCGTCGAGATCCCTGAGAAGGATTTGTTGGAACGGGTAATGCAAATTACATTATTATATTAAATTTGATACGTTCGCGCGGAAATAATATGAGAAAGAAAGAGGGGGAAAGAATTTAACAAGTATAACGTTCTAACTATTAGAAAACCTAATTAGAAAATTATATCAAAATGATTTGGGCTAAAAAAACTTTATCTTGTCACTATTTAATTTAAAAAAATAGTTTACATAAGAATTATCTTACATTACTTATAAAGGTTTACATAACAACTTTTATTCATTTTTTCATGTGCCTATGTGGGAAATGAAGCACATTTTATACTAATATCAGTATTTTGATTGCAGGCGAAGCAAATTGACATACATAATTTACATCCGTTCTACGAGAGTGACATATTCAAGACAAACAGTTTTATTTACGAACCAAGAAGGAAAGTAATAGTACAGACTCTGCCCGAAGGCATTGAAGATTGATCCGGAGAAAAGCGGCGTTGTATTTTTGCACATGTATTTAAATTATACGCAACAAAACAGCGATTTTTTTTTCTATCTCACAATTCTTATATCAATACATTAACGTTGAAATGTCTGACACAGCGCTCATTAACATTTTTAATGCCATTATTAAATATCGTTATACAAATTTAATTATTGTGATTTGTCATTAAATATATTACGTTTCTAATAAATCAGTTTTTTCTATCATATATCTATGTGCGTACAACAGTACAAAATATGTTCTATTTAAATATCAATTCTATACAATAACTAGCAATTAATTTCACATTTATATTTAATATAAAACATTTTAAAGCCCTTATATATGAAAGAAATGACAGTTATTAACACAATACGAATTCTCGCAAATAATGTCATAAAGAAAATGTTCTCATATAATAAGATATAGGATGTATTCTGTTTCACACATGATATGTGTGATACATTGATTATTCTTGTTCACTGGTGAATTTGGTGAACAAGATTAAATGATCACATATGTATGTATATATCATAGAAAAACTAAATAGCAGAAGTATAACAAATCGTACATGTCATAGAAAAGCTAAATAACAGAAATACAATAATGAATCGTCTTAACGTGATTAATTATAAAATAAAAAAAAAGAAAAAGATTAATTATTGAAACTTTCGTTTTAAGCAAAGACATCTTCTATGTTAAAATAAAAATATTTGTCGATGTACTTGTACAAAAGGCATAAAGAATTTTGTCGCAAAATTCAACTTGCTCTTTCCTCTCTGGAGTCATTTTGCTGAAATGCAAAATGACATTGTACTCAGAACAATATTTTGTCAAAAGCCAGAGACAGTGAAAAAGAAATTTCTTCTCGATGTCTCATTTCACACAATAGCATCTGTGTTATTTCTTTTTGTAGGAACCGTGACTGCTGTTGCTACTACTAGAACTGCTATTGCTGCTACTAGACACACTATCGCTAGAATCCGATTCGCTATCCGAGGAACTACTGCTACTGCTACTACTACTACTACTACTACTACTACTACTACTACTACTACTACTAGAATTTATGCTGCTATCGCTGCTGGAGGTGCTACAACTGCTCCAGTCGCTTGAATTGCTGGAATCCTCTTTCTTCATTTTCTTACTGTTATGATGGTGCTTTGCCTCTTTTTCTTGCTCTTGACTAAAACATGACATAATAATACATAAGATCCTCCTCAATTTGTATGTTTTTTAGTAAGAGACACAGATGATACAGTAAATCATTCCATCTTTATTTAACATTAATAATTTATTTAACAAGAACCTAATAATTTATTGTACTTTTTGCAAGGTTTACAGAATCATTACATCCTTGTTATTTATTAATATTAAACAAGAATGACATGATTCACTATAAATCCCTTATGAATCCACTCACAAGGTGATATCCCTCTCTCTCTATGTTAATTATATCTTTTGTTGGAAAACGCCTTTTATTCTAACTATAGATATTTTATCTTGGTATCAAGATCAAAATAAAAAAAAATATCTTATATATTCTCTTTGTTTATATATCCTTCATGAAGACGAAACATTATTGCCTAAAATAATCTAATTTACTAAACATCCTTGCTAAGTCGAAATATATTTTCCTTGTTCTAAAGCAGGCCTGTCCAATTTTAGCTCCGGAGCCAAAACGCAAAGCCATTGACGCAAAAAATTCAATGTGAATAAGATTTCGGAGACTGCAAAGTGTTGATAAGACGCTCAGACGTGTATCAATACTTTACAGTTCCCCCGAAATCTTATCCACATTGATTTTTTTTGCGTTGATGGCTTTGCGTCGATGGTTCCAGAGCTAAAATTGGACGTGCATGTTCTAAAGGAAAGTCTAAAGGAAATTTACTAGGTATTGACTCAATAAGAAACGTCTTGTGTATGTAATGGAGGAACTCAAACGACATACTCATCACCATTCTCTTGCTTTTGCATAGCCTTCTTCAGCTGCGAAGTGCGAGAAGATCTATGTAGGTATTTCCTCTTGCCTTTGCACTCATAACTCCAGTGCCCCATCTCCAGGCACTTTTGGCATCGCACTCCCTGCGGATATGCAGATCGCGGATCGCTGCAAACACAGAGAGAGAAATTAGAAGAATTGCTACAACGATATCATTTGTTCCCGCCTCGTGTTGGGCCGTAGTTGATTCGTAAATATTTCAAGGTTACGTGGATCTTCGATCTCATACAAAATAAACTTATTTCAGAATATAAACTTACGGTTTCTTCAACAGTTTCATCCCGTTCCAGTTCATGTGGTTGGTTCGTCTTGTGCGTATAACCTTCAATAATCGTGTAATGTCCGAATGAAAGATATCAGAACGCACGACACGTTTCATCACATTTGCACTCGCGGTCACTCGCGTGTTTTGAAGTTTGTTTACATGCCGAGGAGTTGTGTGTACAGTTTTCAATGCGCGTCGAAACTCGAGAGTCGCAATGGTTTCTCATTCGTCGATTCGATTGTGTATCATGTGAAAATTACTTAAAAGTAAGCAAATTTACTAGGTGTTGTCCAATGAAGTTATAAATATTCTAGTAAATTTTTTTACTCACTTTTGTAATTTTTATCTCATTTTAAAATACAACACTCGATCTTCTGATTTGACTACCCACGTTGCAGATACATTAGTTCGTTGATCGAAAGGGATCTTATAAAATTCTTCAAGTAAGAATTTAGACATATTTTTAATTAATTATAGTACTTTATATTAAAATCAGTTTATCGTCTACACAGTTTATTAATACAAAACCGGTTTAATTTAATTTAAAGTTTATACGTATAAATATTATTGCTATAATAATAATAATAATAATAATATATTAAAAATAATGATAAAATATAAATTTCTTTGTAATTATTTATAGTTTTGAAACAAAAATATCTAAGCGAAGTCCAAACTCTTGAAAAACCCTATGAACAAAGGATCACGACTTCGAAATTAAATCTATAAATAAAAAAAGATTAAAATGTAAACTCGAAATCATACAAAGCCATTGAAATCAATAACTTCGAGATAACATGTAGCTATAATTTTAGATTCCATTTTAATTTGATGTAGCAAATGACAAGGATGATTGACTCCAAGAACGACGCTTCGAGCAATACGAAAAATCTTGCTCCTGATCCTTTTCTGATCGCATACGGAAATAAATGTGTAGAATTGAGAATCATGAAGGACGCAATAAGTATGTACCGAGACAGCTTCCTGGAGAAGAAAAAGATACTGGAGGAAGAAGAACGAGATCTGGTGATAAACCAATTAATAAAATTCTGCCTAAATAACTTTAAATTTTTCTTTAAATATTTGCAGAAATTATTTGCATTAATTTATAAAAGATAGTTGTATAAATTTACATATGAATTTTTGAATATAAATTAAATATGATTAAATATAAATTTTTAATATTTTTATAATTAATGTTATTATAATAGTTATTTAATTAAATAATTGATTTTTATCAAACTAAAATGATCAATTAATATTTGATCATTTATGATGCGCAACCTTTTTTAAGTAAGTATAATTTTCGGAAGGATATTTTTAGAAATAGGTAAAATCTTTCGGGTCGCATGATGTTTATTTTGTTTGCGTAAAATAGAAAATATGATTTTATATTTGATAATGAGCCGGCGCAAAAAAAGTTCACAAATGTGGGCCGCATATAGCTTGGGGGAGCAAGTTTCATTTTATCATTAATTTAATTATTGGAATATATATCTAATTTAAATCGCTAAATCGTGACTCATCTCTTAATTGCATTAAATGCGAGAGATATTTTTTGGTCTTTTAATTCAGGAGAAATTAAATTATCAAGTGTGGTCGGTGGAAGACTCATTTTGTGAACAGATATGGCGATTCTCACACGAACACAATTTCCCTATTATCTTTCAATATCATCCTTTTGTTACAAATTGTGCAAAGCCAAGGAGCAACTGTAAAGTTGGTGGGATCATACAAAGATTAAAAATTATGGCAATTTTGACCGAACTTTGATTAACTTCAGCAATTAATTCAACCAGCAGAATTATCTAAAATAAATTTTTATATCATTCCTTGATCCAGTCTTTTTTCCATATATTAAAAAAATTAATAATTCTATGCATATTAATAAAATATACAACAATATATAATTATTTGATAATCAATCACCTATTAAGTTAATCACGAATTAGATTAATTGGCAGAATTATCTATTTCAAATACAATATCTAACTATATCATTCGTTGTCTCGAATTTAATCTTTTTTCATATATTAAACAAAAAAGATGATAATTCTACTCATTTTAACGAAACGGTATTATTTGCTAAGTTAATTTTACCAATTAAGTTAATCACTTATATTAGTACGGTCGGAGTTACCCTTAAAGAGTTCAGGTTCTTTTACTCGCATGTGCGCGTTAAACCGAGGATAATTCTGTTAGATATGAAAAGGAGCTCCGAGCTAATTGATCTCATAACCGAAATCGATACTATCAAAGCAGAAATGATTGATCTTAATCAGGGAAGGAAGAACGATAAACAAGAGGTGGAGAGCGCTTTAAAAAAATTACAAAAGTTACAATTAATCTCGGACGATGTTACGGAATTATTGAGGTATGTGCAACTGACGCTTTCACCAATGTAAGATTAATTTTAATCTCGGTTCAATTTACTCTTTATCTTTTTTTAATTCTGAAAATTAGAAAAACATAAACGGTAAAAGATAAACCGAGATCAAAGTTAATCTTACATTAGTAGAACTGGGCCTAAAACAATTATAATGATAATTGTATAAAAAAATTTGTCACTTGATTCTAGATTGATACGTTCTCCGCAGTTTTCGTACAAACTTGAAACGATATCGATGCCGATATATGATGAAATAATTTCTAATAATGGAAATAAAGTCAAACGACGCAAGAATGGTTCAGGTTGCGCACACACAAGTATGTTCCAATATAATTCTAATTAAATCAATTTAATTAATTAATGTAATCAATCAGTGCAAAAATTTCTTTAGCATATTATTCTTATCAGAATACTCTTCCATTGGTTTTTGCATTTTTAGTTTTTGTATTTATTTGAACGTTTTTTTAGAACAAATGAAAAACGACAAATCGGATTTTATGCCTAAGAAGAAATTAGTATTTACGATTCCTAAAAATTATCCCGAATTGTCGCTTGAGAGAAGTATCATATTTACTGCAAACACAATAATCACAAACGCATCTATAGAAGTAAGTAATAATTTCGAAATTATTTCCTTTCTCTGTTGACTATTTTATGTTTGTATTGCAACAATAATGAGATGTGCATTAATGGCTATTACAGTCTACGAGCAACAAGAAATTAAAAAATTTTACTTTCAAGAAACGTAGCGAGATTTCTATCAAGTTTCAACAATATCATAAGCACAAGTATTAATTATAACTGATTACGACGTGCATATTCGCACAAATTCAATGATTAAAGATGATTTAAGAGATGTTTTGACTTTCAATATAAATATTTAAAATTTAATTTAAAAAATCATAGTAAAAACTTGTTTTAATTATCTTAACTGTTACATTGTAATAAAAATATTAAATATAATAACTTAAAATTATACGCAAATTAAGTTTTATAACGTCGGAGAAAGATCACGCACAGAAACGGAGAAACAAGAGATTTTCGGGAAAATATTTTATAATATATTTGCATGTTTAGAAATATTTATACAGCGTCTGGCGTATAATCACGTAATATACATTGAGTTACATTTAATATTACATTCTTGGAATTATACACAATTAACACAATATCGTATGCGCAATAGACTATTCCACAAGCATATTATTGACTTGGAATAGTGTACTGGGCGTTTGCAATCGTCACGGTAAATTTATCGCTTGCAAACCACGTGGACTATGTGTCGTGTTTATCAATTTGTTTTGTTTCTTTATTTCTTTTTTAACTGTTTATAACAGTTAGATCGTATTGTATCAACGATCTTGGCAACTTATGTGAATGATTCGATGAATTTTCCACATACGAAGACTTTCATTACAATATCTAAAGACTAATTTGTTAAACGGTCGCCACATCACATCATTTGGATAAAAAACATTAACATTAATCAACCTAATTAAACTTTTTTAAAATTGCAGCCTTTATTTATCGAACATGCTAATGTTCGTACTTTTTCTATTATATAAATTTTTCGGACACTTTCCTTGTTAAACTGAGAATGCAATCTAAAATTTTAAGTTTTAAATTTTAATTTAATTTGTCTTTATTTTAATTTGTACGTATATTTGAATTTATATGTATTTATAAATTAAAATATACATGCTTACATATATAAGTATCGTGATTTGACATTTAACTCCTTCATGTAACATTTTACAACAATAAATAAATAAGTTTAATAATTGAAATGCATAAAATGAAAAAATATAAAAGCACTGATATACATCCTTACAATTGTAGATAATAACGTATACATAGTAACGTGTAGAATACACTAAAAGTAATAAACAAAACTATATTACTTATTATTAAAATTCCAACATTTCCATTCTAAAATAATGCGCACATTTGTGCACTATTTCTAACATTACATAACATCGAGTAAATTACGTCATACTTTTAAAAAAAGAAAATCTTTTGTTTAATATCGACGAACCGCTTACGTCTTCGATAATAGTCGACGCATTTCACTATTAATAGTTCGCATAAGTGGGAGCTCATGGCGACCGTTATATCGCAACCTTTATCCTCTATAATACAATGAAAGAAGTTTTCACTTTTAGACTTAAAATATCTGACATACTCATTAATTAGCAAGAACCTTCGCAACGCTTGCCCGACGTGCTCTTTTAAATTGTACTAATTAAGTTTTACAGCGTCTCCTCCTTCATAACGTGCTCATCATCATAACGGATTATAAATGGTCTTTGCAAGAGAACGAATCTTTAATACCATTCATCACTAATCACGTTTAATTCGCGAACCTGACCACGTCGAAACGTTCTCATATGTACAGTCTAATGGAGAGAACTTGCAAATTAATGTATTTTATATGCAATCTTTCAGCGATAAAGATTCTTACTTAAAACAGGAAGCCAAGAGACGAATCTCATCGCGATCCTTGCGAGGTGCGTACTCCATTCTTTCAAAAAACATAGATACACGTACTGACTGATAGTATACAAACAAGTAGATATACTCATATATAAAAACGAAATTTGTAACGCATTGAACCTTAGCACGAAGGAATACTTCTATTAACTTGATTCAAATAATAATTAATAGATCATGAAATGTCTAATAACAAAGAAAAAATTAGCAAATCATAATTACATAATAACATCAAATATCGAATTTCATCGCGTTAAAGATCGAAGAAAAAAATTAGAGCATCTAAAATATTGTAAATTTATTATCGAGCGGCTTTCGATAGACATCGAATAAAATTCTCTAATTTACAGCTAGAAACTGCTACATAATAGAAAACAAGAGCTTAAAATTTATGACATATATGTAGAGCGAAAGAAAAAAGAATAAGGACTATTAATTGATATATAGAGACAATTACAGCACTTGAATAAAAATTATCGCACAGCCATAGTAGTTGCAATTTTTTTACAAGATATACCTATTGTCTATTTGTGGACAATAGAGATTACGGCAGACGCCTCTTTTTTTGCGGAATTAATATCTTCAACTATAGTACTTGAAGATTTTCACAATACTCAATGTTAATTGATTATTAGAACGCAATAATTGATATGTCGGCGGCCACTAAATAATCTAACATTTGCAAACAATGCTGAATGCATACTTGCAAATCAAGCTATATTTTCGCAAATCATCTTCGGCGAATGTCGCGCATTAACAGAGATCACGGTATGATTGATTTCACAATTGAACACATATTATTAAAACATAATTATTATAATTTAGATTATATTTTCGATAGTTATTATGAAGCATGCGATAATCCCGATTATGCTCGCATATTTAATACTATGATGAAACTATCTCCTACCAAAAAAAGCGCTAATTTCTACAAATAAATTAATTTAATTAATTACACGATTGCGTATAGTGTCAAATATGCGATAACAGTGAAGACTCGACAGTGGTTTAAGTAAGCCACAAGACGATGAAATAAGATAGAAAACGATGTAATAAGAACAAATTAGCTAATTACAGATACGCAAATTATGATGCCTTAGCATAGTAAATGTCATACGGCTATGCCACTTGACATATATATCTATAGAGAAACACAGTTCAGTAACGTTAGAAATGTGCGAACTATTCGAATACGAATCGAATCAGATAAGATCTCTATAATTCGAATCCGAATTATTTGAAAATGTTAAATCTAAAAGGTTCGAATATAAATTACATATTTAACAATCTTATAAAATTCCACTAGTAAATAAACAGATAAAATTTTTTTTACTATCTATGTAAAATTCAATTTAACAATAATTGTTGTTAGTTCAAAGTTATGTTTCAATGATTCGATTTAATTTAATTCGATTCGATTCGGCGTTAAAAAACTGACTCGCACATTTTTTATAAAACATGCACAAGTGAAAAGACTGTTCAGAATGAAGAAATCGATAAGCCATAGATCTTAGAACTCAAGACTCGTAAGATCTATAGGCACATTAAATGCGAGCGTATTTATATAATATACGATAATACTTATTTGTAATTAATAATAATGGACGTACAAATATTTATGGATGTATAATACATGTAATTTTATAATTACATTGGCACTATTTCTTTGTGTAAAGACAAAAGCAGAATAACAACAATATGCGAGTGTGTGAGAAAGAGAGGAACAGAGAGAGAGAGAGAGAGAGAGGGGGGGGGAGGGAAAGAAAGAGAAAGAAGGGAAGAGAATGAGATGAAATGTAGCCGCAACATCGATCGCTTTATGGAACTTGCAGAATATAATCTCAAGAAAATGCTCAATGTCTTCTTCATTCTTTTTTTAACGTTTACACTTGGCAGCGCAATCTCTTTACTCTAATAAAAGCACATCCTGAAACAGTACAGAGACTTCGTTGCTTTAATTGTCGCACAAAATAAATCGAATAGAATAAGATTCACGATTATTTCCGTTTTTTGTACAATGACAGGATATTTTCACCATTATCAATTTCTTGTCTAATATCACTTTGTTGTTTCAAAAATTTCTTTGATAATCTACAAACCGTAATATGCATTTTACGCACGGATACGCTCCCTTTTTTTCCAGTTTATATCTATATTTACCTAATTTAAACACAGAAAGATGCGAATTACTATGAGAAATCTCGCGCTACTTTAGGAATAATTGCACATAGAATTCATCTTATAATCACTCCGTGAATCTCGACGAAACGTATGATCGTTGTTCGTTACTGTAAATTATGTAATAAGAGTAAATCTTACATTCTGGTACGCGCGATATCGTACACCGTTACTTCATATGCGTAAATCATCGCTTTTTGTTCTTTTTTCTTTCTATACATAAATCCTTACCTTCACAGAGTAGTCTCCATTATCGATGCGAACTGTTGAATCAGATAAATAGAGCTATATAATTTTACGTATATAGTGATTTCCCACGGAAGGTCTTATATCTACGACATATTTTGTACCTTACAAGGTAACACGCATTGACGATAGACAAACGAGAAACAATACCGTGTATCAATAAATATGATATATCAGAGAATGAGAAGATGTGTGTGGAAACTTACGTATATGTTTCATTTCATATGCTCATAATCACAATTTCCCGATTTAAATACTTTAGTAAAATATCTTTTTTTTTCGCTTATATATGAAGTTTCAACCTTTATATAGTAAATAATGTCACTGATGCCGATTCTTAATGTTTCTTTATCATTTGTAAATTACAAATTTTATTTTTTTATATTTGTGTAGGTTTATTATATTCCTTTTTATAACAACATGCATTCTTACGCAATTTTGTTGCGTGTAAAAACATAAAATATTTCTAAACTAGTTCAACTTTTTCAATAAACGTGGAATATAAAAGTGAATTGTTATTTGATTTACTAAGTTTTAAAAAATAATTGCAATATACGCATTTAAAATGTATATCTCTTATGTCAATTACTTAATCAAAATATTTTGTCTGTGTATAATAATAAAAGAGTTAATTTTTATCATCAAAACCATCAATGTTAAAATACAAAAGTATTTTAAGTATTAAACCAATTATTAACGATAAAAATACAATACGCATTATATATTTAACAAACCTAAATAATAATTAATATTATTAATAACGAATTATTAATACGTTAATATATAAAGTAGAACTCTTACATTTCATATATATATATATATATATATATATAAAACCGGCTCATTGCATTTTGCAAAAACATCCTTTTATACGGTATTTTGTTAATAATTCTATCAACATCGAATCATACGCTTTGATAAATATAAAACGCAAACTAAAAGCGCGAATATAAAATATATAAACACGCGATTTATATTTTTTACACTTTAATACTTTAATAAAATTATCATCTATCCTGATATCTAAAATATTTCGTTAGAACTGTACAAGAGTTACTCTATATATCCTCCTCTTGTTCGAAAAAAGAATTCTTATTCGACTTTATGTTACACATTATAACATCTTCCTGCATTCGGCAAGAGATATTTTTCTTATAATACAGAAACAAAGTGAACTGTATGTTTCGTTTTATAGTGTAACGTGATAGCGTCGTTCACATATTTCCTTAAAATGAGATCATTAAAATGAGAATTTAAATCGAGATATGTATATGTCATTATTATAAATACATTTCTCTTGTACGTCATCAAACAACTTCTTTACTCTTTCTGTCTCTCTCTCTCTCTCTCTCTCTCTCTCTCTCTCTCTCTCCCTCTTTATTTATCTCTCAGAATTAAGAATCGACATCTATATGACCATATGCAAAAAAAAAACACGCGATAAAATAAAATAATAAAACAATTATGTTGGTCGATAAGGACCCTGCATCTTAAGAAATTGGATCACCAGTGATGGTCCACCGGCTACAATTTCCATTGGTATATGCGACAGTGGACAATTTTCAATTGACATAATACCGAGATTCTTGCACAACGCCAGTTCAAATGGCAGATTGTGCAAGGACTTGTTGTCGTTGAGGTAGAGTGACTCTAAGCTCTCCAAGGTGCCAACTTCCTCCGGCAAATAAGTTAGTTGATTCTCGCCCACACTGAGATACGTGAGATTCCTCAGATGTCCGATTGTGCGTGGCAACTCGCTAAGCTTATTCGACTGCAAGATCAACTTTTGCAACTCGGTCATCAGGCCAATCTCGTCCGGCAACACGTCAATGTAATTCTCTTCCAGGTCCAACACCCGCAGCTTTTGGAGATTCACTATAGTGGTCGGAATATGTTTCAGTCCATTGTTAGAGAGAATCAGTATCTCCAGACTTTGCAGGCACTGTATGTCATCTGGGAGCTTCGTCAGTTGATTCGTTCCAAGGTTCAGCTCGACCATGGCCACCCACGAACCGATGTCCAGCGGCAAAGTGTTCAGCTTATTTTCCTTCATGTTTAATTTTGTGAGGTTCTTGGATCGTGAGAAGATGCCGTAAGGTATCTTATCGATCTCATTGTGCTCTACATTGATGGAATAAGCGTTGATGAATTGGCCCGGCCCACCTGTAGGATACGAGGTAAACAAGTTTCTAGACAGCGTGATTGTCGTAAGATATGACAGACTAGCCAGTAGACCGTCTGGTAGATGCGATATTTGATTGCCCTCCACACTGAATTCATCCATCAACTTGCAGTTCGCCAATGATTTAGGAATACTTGTCAGTTTATTGTATCGGATTCCTAGTCTCGTCAACGACACTAGATTGCCGATCGTATCCGGCAAGTCGAGCAGTTCGTTGTGTTGCACATCCAGGGTGGACAATTGCACGCACTTGCCAATTTCCGGAGGTAGATGCTCCAAATGATTATGCGAGACATCAAAGGTGAGAAGATTGACCAGTTCGCCTATCCCTGCAGGCAGTTCCTTGATTTTGTTCTCCCGAAAGCTCAGCATGGTGAGATTCGTCAGGTTACATATGTTGTTTTTGACGTACTTGACACGGTTGAAGCGCAGGAACAACGTGGTGAGCGACGTGAGCTTGTACACTACATCTGGAATCACAATGAGCTTGTTGTGTCTGAGATCTAGCACCCGCAACGACTTGAGGTTCTCCAGAGTGTTGGGCAAATTGGTGAGCGAGTTCTCGCTCAGCGCCAGCGTCTCTAGATTCGATAGATAGCCGATCTCGGGTGGCAGAGTCGTCAGCTTGTTGCCGTAGAGGTAGAACTCCCGCAGATGCTTCAGTTCCTTCACGGAACTGGGCAAAGTCGTGATACAGGCCTTGCTCAGGTCCAACCGCCTCACGCAATCTTCCCTACATCGAATGAACTCCTTACCCACGTCCAATTCCGCCTGGATCGGCTTGGTCTTCTTACCGGCGGGTTTCAGCTTGTTGGAGTCCGGATGTTTGATCATAACAATCTTCTTGGAGTCGACCAAACTGCTACTGCTGCTGCTCCCAAAGGACGACATGGTGGAGAACTTTTTGTCGTGCATCAGTTGAAGCTCCACGTCCTCGGATATTTCGTTGCTGGCCGTACAAGCCGATAATCCGCAGCCCTCTAAGTACTCGGGTATATCCTGCTCCTTCATGTCGAGGTTCAAAAGACTGTCGTCCCCGAGACTCGTCGCGCGATTACGATTCGTCTTCGGCAGACACACCGTCGATATGTTACTCACGCTTGTACAGTGTTTGCACGATTTTTTCATAACCTACGATCTTCCTTCTCCTACCGCGCGGCCGCCGCCAAATGACGCGACGCGACGAGGGTACGACGGTGATGTATATACACAAGCGTATGAGATAGCAGGTGAAAGAGATTCGCACGCACGCATATACATACGCACGCACGCACGTCAATTCCCCCTCCAATCAAAGATATTTCGAGGCTGACTTGAGGTTGCTCGAGGTGACTCGAGATCTCCGAAAACGCGGTTGCTCGAGGTGCCGCTCTTCACTGCGACTCGCACGCGATCAAAGTGATCGGACACGTCTACGTGAAAGATTAATGCTCGACCATAAGACTCGGAAATATCGCCATTATCGATGTAGACAGATGTAGAGTGACCTTTGCGTTCCATACGGCTCCGTATTCGACGGATTCGACCTAATAATCACCTGTAACAACGCAAGCGCGAACATACTAACCGCAAACGTAGTGTGCACATACACGTATTACGTGCTTCTATGTATGTGTCAACCATTGGGCGCCTTCAGCGGATTCAACAGTTGAGTGAACGCTCGTTCTGTATTGGTGTAGTCTTTTAAATCTAAATGTCTGATTGGATGACATAGAAGAATATATCAACAACAACGAGCGCTCACTCAACTGTTTGAGTTCACTCAATGCACCTGTAGACTTGTATAAATAAAGGATATGCGTTTATGTGCAACAATTGATGACTAAGATGCTCTTTGCATCGTACAATGTGTTGAACAAGATAATTGGAACATTAAAATAAATTAATTACTAAATTATGTTTAACTTAATTTATGTTGAAGTCATTTTATTTGATCAGTAATTGATTTGTTGAGTAATATCTGTATTGTTCTATCAATACAGATATCGTGAATAGAATTATTAATTTTTTGTTAACATACGGGAAGAAAGATTACAATAGTATGTAATAAGATTCATGCTTCGTCCACAGTAATGAATCGACGCAGAAATTCATTTGAATTACATTGAACATCTCCAAAGATTGTTTCGTCACACGATCGCACTTATGATCTACAGTAAGCAAACGAGGCATCTATCTTGCCGATAGCTTTTTCATAGCCAATTGTACGTGCAAAATTGAAAAAACTGTAATTAAATTTATTAAAATAAATTTAATAAATTTAATTACAGTTTTTTCAGCATATTAACATCTTTAAAAATATGATGCCTGTTTGAGCAACGAAATTATTTGAAATTTAATTTAATTCGCGAGATTACTATGGCTGCGTTTCATTATTCACTGTCAGTACTGGCAGCATTGCACATGCCATTCCAAAATATATCGCAGTAAAAACTTCCAATATACTTTTGCGTTTATATGACGTCAATAAATTTTTGCGTCACTTCCTATTTCTATTACTGCGACTGGCGAGGTCAGGTAATCGCAGTAAAAAGATGGCGAAATTCAACGAAATCAGGAAATGGGAAATCAGGAAAAAATTTGTTTTTTTAGATGTCGAAATGAATAATGTCAAAAAGTTATGACATATTAATGAATAAAGTAGATGCAGAAAAAGCACGCAAAGATATGAATATAATTAATAATTCCAAAATTTTATCAAAATTTAAAAAATTATTTATTTCTACACAGTCCTACCAAGTACTACTAAATCCGTTTCGTTATGCAATGTTGTAACATCATAAAAGTACTATTAGTAATTTCAAAACGCTTCTGCAGTACTACTTTATGACGTCATATTGTCAGTATTGACAGTGAATAACGAAACGCAGCCTATATTGGTTTAATTGCGTTTATATAGTTCGGAATTTTTTCGGCGCGCAGTTTGTTAGACTACAATTGTGGTATATATGTCAGGTACATACATAGCATATTTAGTGATTAAAGATTGAATTATTTAAGCATTTTGGGATTTAACTTTGACCGACATAAGGCTCTAATTTATCGATTTCATTCTCACATATTCGGTCTAAAAATGAGATTATTATTGTTCATTACGTCATCCGAAAAAGACGTTGTTTCCTTACATACACCGAGGACCACATTAGCATCTTAGGACATTACTTAGGACGGTCTTAAAATAAGAATCGACATAGAATCGTCGTTCGCCAAATTGGGTTAAATATTTTAAATTTTCAAATTTTAGGTTAGGAATAGAAATGGAAGGATTGTTCGAAATCAGTGTCATTGAAAACTCTTTAATAGAACATTTCGTTAAAATCGAGGAATTTTAAAGATTTCCGACCGCCATATTGGTTCAGCGATTTTGAATTCAGAATAAAAATCGAATTTTAGAAATCGGGATAAATCTTGACCTTGAAAAGGGGACCAAGCTCCGATAAACTTAACTTTGGGATATATTGTCAAGTTATAATCCAAAGTGAGCTTGAACAAATTCTATCCACCGTTCGCTGTTCGTTAAAAAGTTATTAACAGTCAAAATTAATAACTATTTCTCTGCTTATTATATATCCAGAATCAAATAAGCTTAGGCAGAAAAATATAAGATATTGAAAATTGGAGCGACTTTCATCCACTCTCCCCCGTCAGAGATGAAAATAAAAACTATTTAATACTTCAATTCGCTGAAATCGAAAGACTTTTAATAATAACATCAAAAAAATTAGTTCATCCTTTTTGATTTAGATTGTTTGAAATGAACGACCCCGAAATTCTTTCAATACTTAAGTAACGATCACACTGAATGACCCCGAAAACCTTTCAAAACTTAAGTAACGATCACAATTTAATAAATCATTCAATCAATAAACAAAAACGTCATATAACATACGTAAAATCTTAGACCGGTCATTCGTCAGACGTCGTATTGGTTCAGCCATTTTGAATTTTTAAATTTTAAATTCGGATTCGAAATTAGCGACCACATAAACACTTTAATGCTAAATTTTGCTGCAATCGGGGAATTTTTAGCATTTTGGTTCAGTCATTTTAAATTTTCAAATTCAAAGTTCAGATGCAGCATCAGCAACCCCCAAAACCATCTAATGCTTTATTTAACTGAAATCAGAAAACTTTTACCCCGGATCTACAATAGAGTTTTAAGCCATAAGAAATAGACGCATCATAGTTGATTATTCTCCTCGAATTCGACTGTGATTGGTCAATTTCTTACGACTTAAGACTTAAAATCCTATTGTAGATCCGGGGTTAGCATTTCCGTCCACCATATTGATTCAGCCATTTTGAATTTTTAAATTTTAAATTCGGATTCGACATTAGCGAAAGCGAAAACCCTCCAATACAATAAAAGGCTTTAATGCTACATTGCGCAACAATCGGAGAATTTTTAGCAATTTCATCCGCAATATTGGTTCAGCCATTTTGAATTTTCAAAATCTGAGGATTCGAGATTAACAACTACATAAATCCTTTAATGCTTCATTTCGCTGCAATCGGAGAATTTTTAGCATTTCGGTTCAGCCATTTTGAAATTTTAAATTCCAAGTTCAGATTCAGCATCAGCGACTGTCAAAACCTTCCAATACTTCATTTCACTGAAATTGGAAAACTTTTAGTATTTCCGTCCGCCATATTGGTTCAGCCATTTTGAATTTTCAAATTCTAAGTTCGGATTCGGCATCAGCGACCCCGAAAACCTTTTAATACTACATTTCGCTAAAATCGGAAGACTTTTAGTATTTTCGGTAAAACTTCAATCGGCCATATTGATTCAACCATTTTGAATTTTCAAAATTTGAGACCGGATCCGAAATCGGCGACCCCCAAAACATTTCAACAGAAACAAAGTATTCTAACAGCCTCAACGAAAAGAGGCTTCAGGGCACGTAACACAGCAATTTTAAGAGAGGAATTGCATCCAATTGAATCTAATTGAATCCAATTAAATCCAAACAAAGTATTCGCTATTTAAGATACGCATTCGGATAGAAAAAATTTCAATTCATTTTAATCCATTCTCGTTTATTGGGATGTATATTTTCGAACTTCTTATTTTAATATCTAATGGAGAAATTAATATAACAGTGTTATTGATTTATAGCAGGTATTTTAGATTAGCCCAAAAACTTTAATAATCTTTCTTCATGTTTTTTTTTTTATCGATATATGTTTTATTACATTTAAAAAATTTTATTTTGTAAATTATACATTCATATTTATTTGAGTTCCTAAAATGTTTCAAATGGGTGCATTTACTACTACAACTGAGCACTCAGTGAGCCCTTGCATCTGATTGGCATATTCCGTTAGATCTAAAAATATAGACCAAACAGGTACAAGAGCTCACAATACACATTGGGCGCGTTCAAGTTGACAAAGCGGCTAGCCTGCTCGCCGAGCAAATGAACGTAATTGGTTGTTACTTATAGATTCAACCAATCATATATTTAATCGCTCGGTAAGCATGCCTAGCCGCTTTGCCGTCTTGAACTCGCCCAATCTTTCATTAGAATTTGAAGATTTTTTGATTTTCAATTTTCAATTTTTCTTTTGATTCCATTTTCCTATATAGCGGTCTTTAGTGTAATTATTTTTAAAAACCTTTAAAATATATAAAAAGTAAAGTAAAACCAAGTTAAAGTCTAACCAAGTTAAAATCTACTTTGGTAGAAATGAACAAAAGAAATGTAGCGTCTGAGCGTGCTCGCGCATTGCGCATGCGCGGGGATTTGTAACTACTAAACACACCAATTACTGCTCCGTCCTACTCGGTTGCTCCGTGAGCTCTGTCCAAAATTCCAATACATAAGTACTACTGCACAGTATACTGCACATACGCATCGAGAAAATCGTGTGCGTGTAGCGTTGATGATTGTATCTCGCATCTCGTCCTGAGAACAGATCGAGCGCGAAAACTTCAAAACTTCTCTACATCGCGCGTCTACGATGGACAGCGATGTCCGCGTGTTTAATGTGAGCATGGATACGAGTCCGTTGGACTCGTCGATAATCGAAGACTCGGAGACGGAGGTGATCGAGCTGGATACCAGTTGCAACACGAACGTTACCTCCTGCCTCGACGATGAAATTCAAGTCTACAGTACGAAGAGCACTAGTCACGCCTCGACTCCGGACAATATCGAAATGATTGAAACAAAGGTTCATTCACGGAGAGATTCCAAATTCGCTCGGTTGAACGACGTCAACTCGCAACCCGCCTTTAAGGTTATGTTTCGTGACGAGAATGTCTCGAGGTGCGTCTTGTCGTATGTTTCCAGCACTATGTTTACTTACAATGCGCGCGCGGGAATTTGTTCCGTCTGGTTTTACAAGAATGATATTTCTGACTTATAGGAATGTTATTGATTTTATTATGAGCGTTTTCCTGTATATTTTTCGAGAAAAAGAATAATATGCGATATATTATCAGGAGACACCGTAGTGTCTCGGCGCTAAGATAATAATGATACAACAAACAATAGTAACAAATATAATTTATTTAATTTGCATATAAAATATTAAACGTGTGTGAATTAAGTATATAATAAATATAATGATTTATTTCGCACATTAACATTAGAATTACCAGAGTAGTCAAAATGACTAGTTTCTAATTTATCAAATTTATAATTTCTGTTTCTATATTTTCTGAAATTTTTCATTGTTACAATATGTGAGAGATTAAATTAATTTGATTTCCTGTTTTTCCTTTTTATATATATATTCAAATTACAGGGGAGTGAGAGTAAAAATAGATACACGTTAATCATTGATAATTCTATTGTTAAACATTAAACATAGGGATACATGAATAAAATCATTATATTCGTCGTACTAAATTTATTATGAATTTAAGTTCTTATTGAATTTCATGTATTTGCAGACGATATCGGCGACAAATAAAAGACTTCTTATATACTTTAGTGCGTTCAAAACCCCATCGTAAGAAAGACTCAAATGAATCAAGTCTGACTTTAGAAATTTGGGATGATGGAGTTGATTCCAGAGAGAAAATGTTTGTAGAAAACGATAATGTAAAATTCGATGACACATATGATTTTTTATTTACAATTGATAAACAACCGAATGTAAAGAATGATATGGATATTCCGACTTATGGTCAGGTAACATGCTCTTTTTTTTATTCATCTACCTTACGAGGGAAGGCTATGAACTGTCCATTATATTCTATGAAATTTGACGAGTAATTTGTTGAGTGTTTCTCCTGATATTCCATTTCAAGTGCAGACGAATTATTTTTTTATATTTAAATAAGTAAAAGTGTTTCATATTATTCTGTTACTTATTACCACATATACAATATGAATGTCATACAAATTCATAATTAATGAGACACAGTTCATAGCCTCTCTTTATTAACTAATTTTTTTATTCTTGTATATATACATAGTTATGTATATATGCATATATATAACGATTGTTTTATATATGTATATATTTATAATCATTATATAATGTTTTATTCAAATTAGGGAACATTGCAATTACTCTCTGTGTGATATTTTTTATTCTAACTTACGGCAAATGTTATCCTATTTCATATTTGTTATTTCTATATTCTAAACAACATCGTTTTATGTTAGAAATATGAAAATTCATTTGAAGAATCAACCCATGAGACACCAAAAGATTTCATGCCAAAATTAAATTGTTTCAATTGTAATGGAAATCATAATTTGCGAGATTGTCCATTGCCTAAAAATCAAAGCATTATCAATAAAAAGCGTAAAGAGTTTGCCTCATCAAAACAAAATATGGGAGTCCGATATCACTTGAGTGAGGATCAAAGATTTAGTCATATGGTTCCTGGTCAATTAAGCCAAAAACTGCAAAAGGCTCTTGGATTGAAAGACAATCAATTACCTAGGCACATATATAGGTATGACATAATTATATAATCTATTGGATTTTGGAAAAATGTTCCTTCATAATTACTTAAATCGATGTATATATATTTTTATCATCAGTAATAAATTTTTTAGAATTTTAATATCATATTTGCTATTTTTAAATCAATATAATATTTTTTTGAGATCTCTAATTGTTGCAAACGCAAGTGCGTTTACAGTTTACATGAAATTAAATATTAAATTAAAATAGAAGAAAAGATTTGTATTTCTCAATTCAATGGGCCAATGAGGTTCATTCTACGTGCCAAATGTTTTTTCTTAGAATGAGATTACTTGGCTACCCTCCAGGGTGGTTGGAAGAAGCGCATTTACAACATTCTGGTTTATCGCTGTTCAATTCGGATGGAATAGCGGAAAGTGATACACATAAAGAAGAAGGTGAAATCATCACAAGTAAAGATAGAGACAAATATGATATTAAAAAAATATATGATTTTCCTGGTTTTAACGTGCCACCTCCTCCTGGTACCGCAGACGTAAGTAATGTGTAGCAGAATAAGCAGTATTGATACATGAAAATGATCTTCTTTCATAACTTACAATGTTTTCTTATTTGAAATCGTATTAAAATTTGTCGATTGTAGGAGAGCCACAACTATTGGGTACCGCAAATGCAATCTATACATAGTAAACAGGTAATGTTATTACATTTGCAAGGCAAAGAAGCAGACGATGGTTACAAACGTAAAAAACTGAAATTACCTCCACCAGTTAATGTAAATGTAGCAACAATCAGTGATATGGAAATAGAAGATTCAGAAGGTATAATTATTAATCATATTCAAATTGAATAAATATTATCTTTAATGTAATTTTACTTATTAAAAAGATAATTACCGCAAGAAGCGAATATATATACAAATTATTTCAACATTAAGTTCATATTATTAATAATTTCAATTCATTTTTTTCTTATTTTTTATAAAAATAAAAGATAATTTCTTTTTATTTTTATAGTAGAAAATATTGTGGAGAGTGTGTCTGTTAATGGGCATTTTGTACCACCATTACCGAAAGACTCAGTGCCACCACCACCACCACCGCCACCAGAGTTACCTCAAACAGATGATTCAGATTCGCAGTCGCAAGAATTGCCTTCGTCTGATTCTGCAGTATGTCTTTAAAGAACTATTTTCAACTATATTCTTTAACATCTTACAATGAATACTACTTAATTTATACATGCCGATTTGATGAAACTTTCATTACTAGAAAAGTATTTACAAAATGATAAACAACGATAACCATTTAATCGGCAATCGTCAATATTTAATACAAAAAATTAGAATGTTTATAGAAAACTAATGAAAGTCGAAAATAATATAAAAAATTACACTGTGCAATTTTATTTTGTGACACGAATATGAACAGCCATTTTCGATATATTTATATTTTTGCCTGCTAAACACGAATCCATTGTTTAAATTTGACTATCAGGTCGTAATTAAAAAATATAGCATCAGAGATGCAAAAATGACAATTTTGAGTTTTATGATGTTATAGCATAGGTAATAAAGTTTGTTAATACTACGCGAAATACAATAGAATCCTTCGTCATAAAAATCCTCAAAATTGTCATTTTTGTAATTTTGATTTTTTTTATTATGACCTGATGGCCAAATTTGGACAACGGATTTGTGTTCAATGGATAAAAATACATCGAAAATGACTACTGACACTCATGTTGCAAAATGATATGAATAGTATAATTGTTATATATTTTTTTTATTTTCAGTTTTTCGTAAATATTACAATTTTTTAAATAAATAATATATTATATTAAGACTATATAATGTGAATGTACGAAATTTCTTGCTATGTATTCCAATTTTTCCTATTAAACATATTGATGATTGCCGATGAAATGGATAACATTGTTTCTCACTCTACAAGTATTTTCAGTAATAAAAGTTTCATCAAAATTGGCGTGTACATATTGGGTAACGTCGTTTGCTTATGAAATTACATTTTTTTTTTTTCAGGACGACACTACTTCGAACAGAAATTCGCCATCCTTGTCTGAATTAGAAAGAACGAAAAAAGTATTACTTATGAAAATCGAAGAGGCCAATTCTGATTTCGTGTCAACTAAAAACAATTCGAATACTGCGTTTGTGTCGGAAACGCCATTTTCCAGTATTACGACTACCCCTTGTACTTCGAGAAGCTCTTCAATTCAAGATTCTGTAAAGTCGGATTTACAGTACTGTCCTGACATATCACTTAAAAATGATTTCAACACTACGATTACATTGGACACGTCAGCTTCCGATAAAATGTCTGAATTTGATTCTACTCCAATTCGTTCTACTTCGCACAAATTTTCAGATACAAATCAAACTAGTGTCAAGTCGGTACATTTAGGTACACCAATATTGCCAAGTACCTCTCCGTATAATAAATTACCATCGTCAGAAAAATTTTCCAAAGACATTTGCGACATAATCAATTTCGAAAATTTACCTGACTCAACGGGCAAATTTGAACAGATGTCGGGAGTCTTGCAAAAAGTTAGAAGCACTATGGCAAGATTGCATCAACAGGAATAAATTAATTAAGAGCTAATATAAATATAGACTATTAAATACGTTAAAATCAAATATGCAATAGTCGAGATTATTAAGAGAAAATAATAAGATACGATTTAAAAATTATTTTTCTTACTTTTTTCTAATTCAATATGAAAAGAGGATATTTTGATTGATATCCTATTGTAAATAGATTTTATTTTTGAGTATCTATAAATATAAGATTGATGTGTTCATGGACATTATTCAAAGATCTCCAACATGTAGTTTGCAGGCTAAATCATGATTGTGAAAGTTCAATATGATCCATGGTTGATATAATGGGATTCTTTATTTCATATTTCTCTTTGATCTTCTCTAAAATCTTTTTTCTTCAGCGTAATGTAGGAGACTTTCTTACTGTATTATATTTTTCTGAAATTACTGTTCAGACAACCTATTTGGATCCGTCAAAATACTGTTTTTTCATCTTTTCGAATTTTTGACATAAAATTTTAGAATAACGTCCTTGAAATATATATGTTAGGAAAAATGTTCTATGATTACGTAAAAGTTTTTTCTTCTAGGCTTATATGTTTTCTTAAGAGAATGAATTTATTCTCAAACTATAAAAGTATTGTTATTCCTTGATTTTTTCCTTTCTAATATTTCTTTCGAAATTTTAAAGATTTAGATTTAATTTGAAAATCTTATGACGAGACTAAGAGAGATCCATATTTTCCTTATTCGTTCAACTTTATTGCTTAAGATCAGAAAACAGATATCAATTTTCTCTTAGTCTCTGATTGTGCAGCCTATGTGATATATGAGTGTGAGATCTTTGATATATATATATATATATAATTAATTAAATGATATAAAAAGAATCAGCATTTCTCTGAAACTTCAATTTAATACGTTCTCTTTCATTTGTACATACATTCTAGTCTGTTATATATTTCGATATATTAGAATGTTAGAGATCTATCGTTTATGAAAACGATATATCTAATTTTTTAACAAAGATTGAAATATATCGTACACAAATTTATATTAAATGTAGAATATCTGTTGAACAGAATATCAATCGGTTTTACAAACGTTTTCACAATTTGTTATGAACCTATAAATTTGGTATGAGTTCATAAGATTGTAAATATATCTTACATTCTTGAATTTAAGATATATACAATCTTGAATGCATAATTTATACATTTAGGCATAATTCATTCAATTTACTATATTTGTATATAGTGTGTGTGTGTGTGTGTGTGTGTGTGTGTGTGTGTGTGTGTGTGTGTGTGTGTGTGTGTGTGTG
>NW_017257592.1:212979-223613 GCF_001594055.1 Mycetomoellerius zeteki | reverse complement strand
GTGTGTGTGTGTGTGTGTGTGTGTGTGTGTGTGTGTGTGTGTGTGTGTGTGTGTGTTTATATATATAATTATATATAATATAAAAGGTATTTTATGTGTAAATACATACATATGTAAATATTACATATGTAATAGATATATAAACCGCTGTCATCCTCCGAAAGTACAAAAACATGGATACAAGATTTTCATTACACGGTTATTGTTAAATAAGTAACTGTGATACTTTATTTTTGTGTTTTCTTATATTTCAGATCTCTGATATCCTATAAAATGCTACGTCATCTTCCAAAAGTACAAAACATGAATACAAGATTTTCATTAGTTATTGTTAAATGTAACTGTAATTCTACTTTTGTATTTTCTTGTATTTCAGATTTGTTTTCTACATATGCACATTAATTTGACGTAAGGAAAGCTGTATTTTGTGCAATATATTTTGTACATGTGAGGTGATATGAAATATTCAATTGTGTGATTTGTAAAACTAATCTTTATATACACACACATATATATATATGTACATATATGAAAATTATTTTTCACAAATATATATATGTACATACATACAGCTATGACAAAGAAGAAAATAGTTTTTGAAGAACTAAAGACAATGAAGATTGATAAATATATAAAATCTAAACCGCCAAGCATTAAATTTGATCATAATAGCAAGGATACTCAGAAATTTGGAGTTTCAATTCCAAGTTTCAAATTGATGCTTAATTTTTATTCGCTCAAACTGTACCAATTACGTTAATATAAACACTTTCGATATATTTAATCTTAGTTTTTTCTATTAGTAAAAAAGATACAATATTCATCTGTTATTATTTTTACACACAAATAGTATTTACAATTTTTTATAAAAATAGATATGTTAATTTTGTGTTGATGAATAATTCCTATTTTATTTAAAAATGAAATTTCCGAAATATGATAAATAAAATGACACGTAAGTAGCTAAGCTTGAATATATTAACATTGTACAAAAGTAATTATATGTAACTATAGCATTTTTATCTAAAATAAAATTATTTTGTAATGAAAATATGTATAATCAATCGTGTAAACGGTACAAAACAGATTCCTTTACGTAAACATATGTTCCATATTTTTTTACAGAATCTCATATTGAGATTAATTATAACATAATAAAGAGCCATTTTATACAATGCGGAGAATCAATTTTTATTATCGATAATATGGGGAATGTACAACGTCAAGCATTGTTATTAATATAAAATATTTTATCATAGATCTCCCCATATCCATTACGAGGAAATGATGTAATACTGCTAACGTTATTTAAATATGTAACGTTATTTGTATACAATATCTTTAAATCTATAACTTTTAATTTGTGTAAAACGTTCGATGTGTGACAAAATATCTCCACTTTGTTTGAATAATATGAGTGTATGTGTTGTTTATGTGTGCATGCATCTACGTGTGTATTTGTGTGTATGTGTGTGTCTATATTATACGAACTATATATTATATTAGATAATATAAAACTATGCTCTTTCTTTTTTGTGTGGATAACAAAATTTAATTTTTCAATATTTAGTAATTTTATTGCACAGAAAAAAGATGCATTTCTAATCATTTACTTTTTTTACAATCGTGCGTTACAAAACAAATACATGTATAAATACTGTTTCTTGACAAAATCTGAAATTCTCAATTATTTATATTATTTTACTATTGAAACATTTACAGCAGATATAGTATATAATTGTATATTCGATATTCATACGTGGAAGATTCTTCTTCATACACCAAATTAGATTTTGTGATTCTATCAACTTTTTATATAATTTTTCAAATATAAATATCAAGTAAATAATTTCATTACATGACTATTCGTTCGCAGGTACTTAATCTTTTTATCGTTTTCATAGTAAAAATTTTAAATTATATTCGCGTACAATACATTATTATTATTGCGCGTGAGCGAGTTTTTTGTTATTTTATTAATTACCGTTATTATCCTCTCAAGAAACGAACATGTTAGAACGTTAAAGATCTCATGTTAAATGTAACCGTTAAACTTCACTATCTTTTAAAAAGTCGAGATAAAATTATTTTATATCATGCTTATACATATAATCTCGGTACGAGATTATTAGAGAAAGAGTTTAAAGAGAAAGACGCATACGTGCGATACATCGTGTAAAATTGAGATTACCAAGTTGTAAGGAGGTTACATCTCTCTCTCTCTCTAAAAATCAAACTGATATATCTCGCTAACGCGCGTTAGATTTATTAATATCATATTTATATATCATACCGTCTCCTATTTCTGTTATAAGTTTAGCGCAGATCTTGATATATAAAACCTTGATGATATTGCACTGCACTATTTAATTCACCGTCGGCGAAGGCGGACCGTCTCCATGTGAACCCTGCAAATAAAGTATGCTCAAAATACGTCTTTGAGTTTTCATCAATAATGTACAATCAACGCACACTCACGGGCTCATTGCTGCTCTTGTTGATAACATTCCTGGTCGAATGTCGCAGAGATCTCGGTCTAAATGCGTACAAGAGAGCGATGAAGCCAATAATTAAACAAGTAAAGAGGAAGTCTGAACATTCCCGTATATTCGTCTGCGGTCCTGGAACTAAAAAGAAAATTTATTTTTTTCTTTTTTAACAACTAATTGTGTGATTTAGTATTATATCTAATACATAATTCACGTATCTTAAATTATTAAACTTTTATTTGTTTTCAGTTCTGTAAAGAAACCACGGACTTTAAACTGAAGTTAAACTTAATTGGCTATGTTGATGAAACCGACTGTAGGAAACAATTCGAACAGTACATTAAATATTAATTAGAAGATTTTAGTAGTAAATAGTGAATACCTACATCTCGACACGCTGAAGCACTCAGTATCCGAACAATAATCCTGGGATTGTCGTAACTGGAACAGTAAAATACAATTTATGGAAAAATTTATTTGCAAAATATAAGCAGTGAGACAAGTAATTATATTTGCTGCAGATGTTCATCGATGCGAATGTAAGTGTGATAAATATGTGAAAAAATATAACAATTGAGGGGATGGGTGGAATAAAGGCCTAATTACAAAATCTCAATTTTGATAAAAATTAAAATAACTTCAATGCTTTAAATTAAGAAGCGCCATAACGGTCAGAACGTTGAGATTTTCAACGCAATCAAATCTGAAAATATTAATAATCCCCCCAAATTTCCCAACTTAAAAACTGTAATAAACGTCCGACAACCATATCGGGACGCGTTATAATTTCTGAAATTAATTCATTTAAATGAATTTACAATAGTTCAACATCTCCATGTTTTGACCGTTATGGCGCTTCTTAATTTAAAGCATTGTAGTTAACATTAGCGGTCTTTCAATCTTATTGTTTAAAATAACTTGTTACTTTTTTATTATACTACAAATAGGAACGGTATTAAATATATATTTATATAATGTTTTCGAGAAGTTATATGTTATAATATTTCTCTATTATGATCAATATTTAAAAAGTTATTTGCAATTTAAAAAATGCATTTAGTCCCTTTTTCCGAATATTGATCATAATATTGTAAGAATCAACAGAAAGAAAAGACTATAAACTGCAGAAACGTTTTTTATTTTCACATTCTTCTAGAAGAAATACAAAATGAATATAAAATACATTTTACTTTACTTGTACAAAATAAATTGAAATAATGTTCAATCATCATCTGATGAGTTTTCGTAAGATTTTTTAACATAAATATGTTGTAATGAAAACATATTATTGTTGTATTATTTTCGTTTAAAAATTCTCTGGTAAAAATCTCATTAATGATTTTAAATCGTTTATGCCCTTTTTCCATAGATTATATCATTTTCACCACCACAAGACAATCGAAACACGTTCATACTTAACTAATGTAAGCAATATCAATTCCTTGTTTATTTGCGCTAATCTCCGGAAAAAGGGCCTAAGTGGAATTGTGCCTTTATTCCGCCAATCCCCTCAATTATTGATTATACTAATTATTATTAATGTGAAGATTGGATTTGACTTTTGTGTGAGTGTATGCCTTTACATGTATACACAATATATACATACATATATACATCGATACATTTATGTGTCTCGTAAAAGTCACATTCATATTTTATGTATACTTTTTTCACGTTTTAACAAGAATTATTCGTTACGGAGTGCATACTTAAAAACTAATCCAGAAGCGAACAGGTCTTCTTTTTTGCACTCGAATCTTTATAATTCGACGTCCTCATGTTTGATTTGTGTAATGTATCATGCATCGGCAATCGACTTACGTAATTGAAACATTTTTACGTAACCGCGTGGCGCAATGAATTTCTGCCAGCTAAACAGAAGAAGTCATTGCGTTACAGGTCGTCCAAGAAACCTCGTTTATTGTTTGGCCTAAAGAAACCTAAACGCGAAAAAAAAAGGAAAAGCAGATGTGTCCTTCGTTGCCGTCCATTATCCGACTGCGATCTTATATCACGACATATATCAATCTGACGAACTTATATTTTTTTTATTTATTTTTTATTTATTTTCTCTCTTGTGTATTACTTACGATAGAAAGCAGATGTTGCACGGACATGTGATTCCACATGCATTCGCAGGGATCGAATCCTTCGTCGCTCATCGTGGTAGGTGGGTGACCTTCCGCAAAATCTGCCGCTGCACACAACAATTAAGAAATTACCTTGATTATCGCGATTATTAGACACGTCAATGTTTCTTTTTCACCTCGAGCGCAATGTACGTTTTTCCGCCGTACGTTCCGAACGCTTTTTGCCATCGATAATCCGCGAAACGTGTAACTTATTTCTTATTTATGGTCGGTTATTTTTATATAAACACGGAGCAATATATTAACGTCGCAAAAAAGAAAGAAGTGAGAGACTCACCAACAAACAATACATTTTAGCAATTCTTTATAAATTTAATACGCGCAATTACATGAAGTAATTTAGCGTAGAATTTCAGAGAATTACATATAAGTATACAGAACATAAACATATAGCGCAAATAATTATCTTAATTAATTTTTCTGCATATTTAATATTGAACGTTAGAATATTAATTGATTGAAAGAGTTTAGATTCGAAGTAACAAGATGTGTTTTTATATTTTTTTTCAAAAAGCTAAACTAAAATGCATTATCAATTGTCATTTTCAAGGATATCCCATATAAAGCGGGATAATTGCTCGCATTTGTGTGAGCGAGGAGAAGGATATAATACCTGACTTCTTATCTGACTTGATACGATATACGCGGTTGTACATTAGAAAATATCTCACGAATGCGACATAAATGTTGCGAACTTACACAGTGTAAATTATCGGTGGAATTGCTAGGTTGGAGTACCGTTTATCGTGCACATGGATGCGTTACACTTTATTTTAAATATTTCACAAAACTTATTTCTTCCAATGACAGAGATACTGCGTCATTTCGTTTTCGAGCTCGAGAATACATTTATCAATTTAATGATTTATATGTTTATTTATGTGATGAGTTTGTGTTTATTTTATTTAATATGTTGACTTCCACGTCATCCATATCTGGGTGTAACGCAAATTTCTGCGAAAGTCCCATCACCTATTTGTGTTTTAATTAAAAATTAAAAATAATTTTACTAAATATTTAAGTCATTAAAAAAATAATATAAATTATACTAACGTAAGACATTAAAAAAAACAATAAAATACTTAATATATAATATTTATTAAGCTCAATATACCTCGAAATCAGCTTGACAGTCAATCTAATGACAATTTGTTTAAAACAATACCCTCGCACGGAAGATAAAAGTAGAATGTTCGTTCGATTCAATTTGTCACAGAAAAATCGAATTTGAATATTCCTTAACAGGATATTGCGAGCAAGTTTAAACTCGCAATAATAAAATATATATTTTTTTGTATTCGTTAAAACACGTCCAAGTTGAAATTACTGTATTATCGAGTTTCACAATTTCAAGGACATTGAATAACGCGGGCAAATTATCCT
Source organism: Mycetomoellerius zeteki (assembly GCF_001594055.1). NCBI lineage: Eukaryota > Metazoa > Arthropoda > Insecta > Hymenoptera > Formicidae > Mycetomoellerius > Mycetomoellerius zeteki. The sequence continues at coordinate 217,591 of NW_017257592.1, read as the reverse complement.
CTTTTCTAGAAATTTAATATACTGGACTTCTAGTTAAATTTATTGTAATATAAATTGTTTTAGTTTATTTTTAATACAATGTACATATTGTGAGTTTTCAAAATTATATGTAAGATAAAATATTGCTATTAAATGGCATATAAAACTTTATTATCTTGAAAGTTTAGAAAGTTCATAGAGGATGTGTTGCAAGATTAGCCAAAGGAAGTCATAAATCGCGGAAGAGTATTAAAGAAATGTAGATACTCTAAATAATGAGAAAATCATCGATATTTACACATAAATTACTGCGATACGCAACATTAATTTACAGCACGTATTAGAACTACAATAAAAGAACGATCCACGATACCGATTTCCAATCCTATAGCAAACGTCAATTGAGACTCGTTAAACAAACGTGCAAACACGTTAATAACTCCATTAATAACTCCGTGTATGTCCATTTTTTTTAAACGTAAATTAACTTAACCTCGATTTAACTTAATGTTTATCTAATTCTAAAAATTAGAAAAAGATAAAGAGTAAATTAACCTGAGATTAAAGTTAATCTACATTGATAGAAATGGACATTAATCGTGTCGCAAATTGAATGACAGCGCAAAATGTAGAAATTAGATTGCCGTTATTTGAGCATTGTTAGAAAGACGGAATTCTTTCAAGTAAAACCTTATTTACGCAACGCGGCTGCTGTAACATTTCCGCGTGTATATCGAGCGAGCGATTCGCAATCGGAGTTTTTCTCGTCTCTGCGCGCATCACGCTGTCACAGTTCGCAGAAAGCTGAACAGTAAGTTTACAGGGACTTATTACAGTTCTTGAAACTAAATAATAATGGGTCTATTCGAGTTGTTTGTACTTTTTGCACTCAGCATCTTCACTTTCTCTCGTTCCAACATCCAAATATATATTTAACTCCTTATAAGGGAAAAATTTTTGGAGATTTTAACCAACGCGAACAGTCTTAATATTACAAAAATGAGCGAATTTATTAAAATATTTATAACTTTATCGGTCATCACCTAGTAAATTTGTTCACTTTTATAATTTTCACCTCGTCTCAAGAACCGTAATTAGTAAAGTTAGAAACACATAAAAAATGTAAGGCAATAAAAATTAAGCAATCACAGTAGAGAACGTAAAGTAGGTTTTGATTATTGCTTATGTTTTTTACGTTTCTGGTTTAAGTCTCCTGTTGCTTGTGCACTTTTTGCATTCAGCATCTTCGCTTTCTCCCTTCTCAACGAGTCCGAATATACACTTAATATCTCATTTTTCTCCAGAAGTGTAAAACTTCTGGAGGCTCCAAGCAACGCAAACAAACATGAGCTATTTCATTTGATGCTCACAGCGCTCTTGAAATTAAGGCGGGTTTTTTTTTTAATTCAACGATTGATCAATCGTATTATGTGCAAATGCAGTTTTTACAGAAAAAAGTTGCATTTGCGTTGTATAATGCGAGTTAAAAAAATTGTATAATTGAATTAAAAAAATTCGCCTTGGTTCTTCTTATCAAGTGTTAAACAAGGATAAGTGATGCTCTATGCGCAGTGAGTGCCAAATGGAACACAGATATCACAACCATAGCGATACGCGGAGCGAGGAGGGGGAGGATTACAGCTGTGAGCTGCGAGAATCGCGATTTTCCGCGCGGCCCGCCTCGTTTCCGCGTTTTCTCCGCCCGCGCGAAAGAGCGATGATATCCCCACAGTAATTTGCGGGCGACGAGAGAGAAATATAGCTCCATCGCTCGCGTCCGTATGGTATGACACGAATGCGTCGCGACGGACGGCGCGAATTGCGAAAGCGCCGTTGAACGGGAAGTCGCGGGACGACGAGCGTCGCGACTTATCGCATCGACACTATCGCGCGCGAAACGGAAAGGGAAAAAAAAGAGAAAAAAAGGCAAGACGCGACCCAAATGAACGATCGATGACGGATCGTCGTCAACGGAAGGACGAAAGTATCTGTCGAAAGATGCACGTTACTCACCGTCGTCGATCGAGAAAAACGGGAATGGACGGAAGAGCTGGATTACGACTGCGTGACGCAGCTTGACAGCTTCGGGCGACTTGAACGACTTACGCTCGGCCCATTCCAACCATTACAATCGTCGTCGCTGGTCCCTGGTCGTCGCCTTCGCTCGTATAATACGTTCGCAGCCGTGCCTTCGTGACCCCGTGGGATTGGTGCAAGATCGGCCAATCGGCGAAAACGGCGCGATATTTTCAAACCCGTGTTCGAAGACAATAGATCTCTAAACTATCATTTGGAAAATTTTGATCTAAGGACTAGAGACATTTTTTAATTTTTTTTAAATGAAAATAAAATTTGAAGTAAAAGTTTGATTATTCTCTTTTTCCAATACAAAAAATGATTTATAAAACATTATTATGTACCTAATAATGTGATTGATAATTCTTGGCGTTTTTTAATTGTTCGAAAAATCGCAATCTTGTTGGGAGTGTTGCAAAAAGAATGGCATTCTATTGTTTAGTAGGAGTTTGATTATTCTCTGCTTATAGACTTTATAACACTAAAGGTAATTTATAAGATATAATTATGCGCATAATGTATGTTTTGCAGGTTGACGATGCAGCGAATGTTACATCTGGCGTATTAAATAATTGATATATGTATAGTAAAGAAAAATTTCTTGAACTTGAAGGGATTAATTAATCTGAACTCTTGAAAGAATCAAAGTGCTTTTTTTCTATTTTACATTTTTTAATTGTATGTTGTATTGTAAAAATAATATTATTTTATGCACGTCTATTAATGATTATGAATGTTATGATTTATGATCGACAGATTAATGATTGATTTATCTCTAATGAAATACTGTCCGGTACAAGATTTTTTATATAAAAACATAAATATGTATAAACTTATATAATTTACATAAAAATATATATAATTATGAAATACATATGTCCATAAATAATTAATTAATTAATAATTGTTTTATATAAAAAAATAATTATGAGAAGACATAAAAAATAATTAAAAGGATAAGTTACGCATTGCTTCTTTTATAAAAATTCAAGTTTGAAGAACTGAGAAAAAATTGCCCAAATATAATTATTTACACGATTAAAAAATATATATATGACTGTAAATGGGCAATTTTTTCTCATTTTTTTAAACTTGATATTTTATAAAAGAAACAATTCGAAAATTAGCCTTTTAATTACTTTTTTGTATCTTCTCATTATTATAAAAATTAATGGATAAGATAAAAAATGTTGTTTACAGCTTCTATCTTCAGGAAATACAATAAAATCAGATATGAATTCATAATACAATAAAATTGATGATTGTCATTATTAGTATACGAATTTTATTGTAGCTGGTATAAGTTAAACGTTACTCTGTATAATATGTATGTATATATTAATAGAAAATATAGAAATTTCTGATTTTCAGAAAAAAAATTTCAAATTTCTAAAACATTCTTTTTCTTTAACAAACATTTCTGTGCTCTAACTTTAATGTTATCTTTGAACTTTCGCACTGTAATAAGGAAAACCCGTTATTATTTATTTCTTTGCACAAGAGTAAATACCACATATTTTGAAATTTGCTAATTGGAAATCCCAATCGGATTTTAACATTTTTATAATGATTGCCTAGAACACGTGTACGTATGTGGGCGTGCATGTGTGTGTGTGTGTGTGTGTGTGTGTGTGTGTGTGTGTGTGTGTGGGTGTGTGTGTGTGTGTGTGTATTTACAACTTGTCGTCGTTACCGAAAGAATAAATATGTGACGTTAATTACATAATATTAAATACAGTATAATTTTTGATATGTATCTTATAAAAGGTTTTAATAAAGACAAATCGATGTATACACAAAAGGTTAAAACATACAACGTATTATCGCCTTGTTCTTCATCTTCTTTTTCCTTACAGATTTCTTTATCATTTCTCAGACGCAACATCATGCTTTCTATTATCTAACAAAAACATATTCATCACTTAATTAAAAAGATTTATTAATGATTATATAAAAATCTTTGACTTTTTAAAGACTTTGCATATGTAGCATTAAATTCTTCATTTTCCCAACTGATGCAATTTTAAATGTCGTTACTTTTGTAGAAGAAATAAATGGGAACAATAAGATAGCGAGTAAAATATTATGTATATTATAATACTTTTAACACACACACAAGTTCGCGTGTCTATATGCGTATGTATATTTATATGTATAAGTTTATTAATATTAGTTTATTATATTACTTTAGTTCATTAATGTATATTATATATTTATTTTTACTTTATTAATATATATTAATTAATATATTTTTACTAAATTATATATATTGATTGCATTTATATATATATATATATAAAAACTGTGTATTTATATATATGATATGTAATTTATATGTATATACATTAATTCAATTAATATACAGGGTGACCCATTTTAACTTAGACAGCCAAATAACTCGAAACATCGCGATTAAATAAAAAAATGTTTAAAACAAAAATTGTTGGATATGAAGGGGCTGATAGAACTATGACCTTGACAATGACCTTGACCTTCATTTTCAAGGTTATTTGAAGGTCATGATCATTTTTTTAAATGGAATTATATGAATTTTTTT
>NW_017257592.1:199230-212743 GCF_001594055.1 Mycetomoellerius zeteki | reverse complement strand
CGATTATCAAAAAATTAATATAGTTTACGAATTATTTAATATTTTATATCAATATGTGCCACAATGAAATATAAAATATCTCGTAAACTATTGGTTTTTCGATATCGCTACCTTAATACTTTTATATGCAGAATAATTAGAGGAATCATATTATGTAAAAAAATTCATATAATTCCATTTAAAAAAATGATCATGACCTTCAAATAACCTTGAAAATGAAGGTCAAGGTCATTGTCAAGGTTATAGTTCTATCAGCCCCTTCATATCCAACAATTTTTGTTTTAAACATTTTTTTTATTTAATCGCGATGTTTCGAGTTATTTGGCTGCTAAGTTAAAATGGGTCACCCTGTATATTAGTAAAATAATATTAATTAATATATGTTAATAAACGAAAAATAAATTCATATATGTATACATGTTTTTCACTCCCCTTTTTTTTAGAAAGGTGACATCTTATCGATGCGTGCGTAGAATTTCCCATCGAGCGACAGCGCACGCGCGCGTGCAGTGATTGGTCGCGATCGCGCACCACGTGACCATGGCGCGTATATACGCGCCGACGGGCGCTAAAATTCGCCACTCGCTCTTTCGATCCTTTGCGACGAGGTTCCCCTGTTTGTGCTGAAAGAAATACTACCGCATCCCCGTTTTGCACCTCCGCGTCTCTGCTCTCCTCTTTTTTCTTTTTCTTAGCTTCAACTTGGTGCTTGTTCGATTGATCTTGTGAGAGAACGGGACGCGAATTTCTTCCTCGTGCTCTTCCGCCGGAAATAACTCGCGGTAGGGCGGCACGTCGTTTAGAGAAGTCTTTGGAGAACGTCTCGAAATTCGCGGTCCGCCTCTAAACGTCCTTTCGCGATCTTGTTTCTTCCTTTCACTTCACCTCCCCGCCGATCGCCGTCGGAATGCGCGAGGACTCTCTCGAGTAGAATAACGCGAGTGACTCGCGCGAACCATCTGGATTCGAACGCGCATTTTTTCTGCGGTAAATAGTCTTCTCTTCTAGTAACGCGCGGGAAGAAGGAAACCTACTCTAGAGAATTCGGCGCGGAAACGCAGGGGTGTCGACGAGGGCGAAGGGAAGAAAGGCAAGAAAAAGAACGACGACGCGCTAATCGGGCATGGGTCTGACGGATACCAGTTTCGAGTTACTTCTGACCCTGTGGCGAGTCTTCGTCGTGGGAGTCCTGCCGTGGACCGAGGAGCGCGGTCAGTGTCGCGGTGTCTCGCTAAGCTGCAACATTCACGCCGTCGCTCGTTAGTCGTCTTCGGTGCGACACTCGGTAAGTACAGTCGTCCCGCGTACAGCTCTCGCACTCCGTCTTTCTCGCGACGCTACTTAATTCGAGAAAATTCCCGCTCGCGGATGGAGCCGCGGCTAAGAACGAACCCGTCGTCCCCGACGGGTGTCGGCGACTATGGGTTTGCAATCTTCGGGCAGTGATTCTAATTCTTTTGTTTATCTTTTAAAAAAGAAATATTTTTTCCTGGACATACTAGAAAAAGAAAGAACAAAATTGGATGGTACCCCGTAGCTGTATATATTTTAAAGAGTGATCATTATTTTAGGTTCTAGGAGTCAATTATGTATCTTGAGATGAGGTGGAAATTACAAAAACGAAGTTCACTAGATGTTGACCAATGAAATTATAAACATTCTAATGAATTTGCTCACTTTTATAATTTTCATATCCTTTCAAGTACACAATGACCCCCTGATGCAACCATAAATTTTCGAATTTCGTGTGTATAATTTAAAAATGTATAGGTTCTATAGGTTTTTCTCGATTTGCCGTTTATCATAATTTTTCGATATGTATTTAGATTTTATATTAGAACCTTAAAATAATGGGATTTTCCGGGAAATCCTAAATTTAGGATTTCCTAGGAAATTGTTGTACAACGTTAGATTTATTTGCACGTTTTCAATAGATCATAAAACCAAACGTTAACATGTCGAATACTTTACGCGTTTTTACGTTTGTTTACGAACACGATACTACACTTCCTTTGTGAAATATTTGGTTTGCTGTAAATCAATTATTTTCGAAAATTTTTAGTTTTATTTACGAACGTTGTATCAACCGATTTTATGTACCTTGTAATAGCTTCGCACTTAAATAAAAAAATTCATATAACAATGAATGTCGCTTGACGTCGATTGAGTCAAAACGTTATATTCAGGCGCATCATGGCTTAATAATTTTTATCATACATAACTTTTATTAAATATAAGTTTGTTAACTGAGTGTTCCTATCGTTGTCCACATTACATTATTGAGACAATATGAGATGGTAGAATTGCGATAAGTGAGTTTTGATCTCTTCAATAGTTTTAAATATGGACTGCTTTTTATGAATATAACCAGATTCTCACTGGACAATATATTTTAACTAAATTTCTGATTATGTATGTAAGATGTTTTGTTATTGTACATTGAAAATGACCCGATCGGTGTCGAAACGTTTGATTATTGTATATATATACGTTTATTAAAGATCTTATATTGTAGTTGGCTCGTTTGCCCTTGTTTTATTTATTGATTTATTCTAATTGAGCCATATTAACATTTAATTATTTCATATAACAATATTATCATTTGTAAACATAATTTTACTATATAATTATATTATTTTTTAGCATCAACTTTTTATAATTTCATGAGCGTATAATTCTTGATTATTATCTATAATTGAGAATTTAGAAGTGATTGAACGATTTAATAAAAAGTACTTTTTGATGGGTAGAAACAATTACAAATAAATAATAAAACATGACTATATACATAGTTTTATGTAATAAAAGTGGAATCTCCTGGATAACTTTATATATTTAAGATTATTCATAAGTTTTTAGAGCTGTTTTATTGTTGAATTAAAAAAACAAAAGTAATGCTATTGAAAAGTTATGGCGAATATTAATTGCGCTCCAAATTTTTGCCAAGAATTCAAATTAAAATTCTCGAGATGTTAAATTCGTCAGAGTTAATGATTAGAATCGAGATAAAAATTCTAAGAATGAAATAAAACTATAAATTATATAATAAGTTAAACTAGACCGTTAAATAAATAAAAAGGGCAAGATATGATCCAGGTTAGATCTTAGTATATAATAGATAATATTTTATATGTAAATTTTAAATACATTTTGCAGTTATATAAACTACGTGCCAATTATTATCGGATTTGACAGCAATCATAAACTAGAGCTGAAAACAATAATATCAGTTGATCGTCAATGTAATAATATTAATAAGGCTAATAAGTATCTTAAAACAAATAAATGAAAAAATATTATATAATGTTACACATATTATTTTTCGCAATAAATTCTTTGCAGTGCTTTAAGATGTTTACTAGCATTATTATTAAATTGATGATAAATTTAATTTGTGATATTATTATTTTAGCTTCAGTTTATGATTACTGTTAAGTTCAACAATAAAATTTATATAACTGAAAATGTATTTAAAATTTATATATATATAATATCATTAGGTACCAAGGTCTAGCCTGTATTTATCCCTTTTTTTACTTATTTAACTTATTTTATTATATTTTGTTATTTAATTATTTACTTATTTTGTTATATTTTATTATTGTATTTGAAATTATATGTTTATATTTAAATAATTTACACATGCGCACAAATACATAAAATAATTTATATTTAAAGAATATATACCTATACAGATAAATATATACAAATTTAAAGTTTACCGTTTTATTGTGCCATTCTAATTCTAAACAATATTTGTCTCATATGAAAAAATATCTATCAATCAAAACGTTCATAAAATAAGAAATATTTCAATGCGTATTATAATACATATTGCATTATACACAATATTGTATTATACACGAAAGTTACTTAATCAAGCAGTATTGATTGCGCGTTATCTTAATGTGGGAAGAATGATTTAAAGGTCAGTATAGAGTAATTTAAAATGTCAATGATGCTTTGTCTTAAACACTCGAATCGTCGAGATAACGCCTATTATCTTTACATCTCTTGGAATACTTCCTGTACTCCCTCGAAATACATGTCCATTGAAGGATATCAACATTTGTGAAAATCCACTCGTCGGGAATGAAACGATCATTTGTCGACACATTGATGTCCGAGTCGATTGAGTGTTGTCTCAAAGATTCAATTGCCGGTTAAAGGAAAATCTAATTAGTTTCACGTTCGTAATTCTCGGGTAACTCCGCTGCAGGAAACTTCCTATCCGAAGTCGTTAGTTTCTTCGAATTCGACAGATCTTCTCTCCCACTATACCTATATATTCGTCGGTCACCTTACCACGTTTGCATAGCTATTTGAATATTTGATACCAGAACGCTACTCGCGAGCAGTTAGTTCCCCATCGCAAATCGTACCCGATTAACCGTCCGCCCCGATCGCGGCATTTCGGGTTTCCCTCGACGGAGGAATTCGCGGAAGAAAAGAGTAGAAGACCTTTATACTCAAGACGAGGGAAGGTCGTCGCGGTAAGTTCCTTCTTTTTCTTTTTTTCACATCGTGACTTTAGATGCAGGGAATCCCTATCATACAGAGTTCGTGTTTTATTTTGAGACAACGACACAAAGATATCGTTATGTCCTTTGATTCGTACGATTTGACAGACATTTTTTTAGGGTTTATGAGTTTTTTTTAACAAAAATTGTGAATATTCAGTGAATAACATAAAGAATAAATATTCTTCTTTCTCGTTGTGAAAGTTTTTTTTTGGTACGAAGAACACATGCAACAATAGTTAGTGTGAAGAGAAATTGTCACCTCTACTTTGTGTGTTTGAATAAAACCAAGATATCTTCTGTAAAATATATTCCATAAATAATATGCAGAAAGAGACATGACTACGAGATATCTCATGGCAAAAGAATTAATGAAGATTGCATTTGTGACGGGCGAAAATGTCATTTCACGATTCACTTCAATTGCGCGTATCGTCTTTCTAAATAAGTTTTTCATCAACTTATTTAAGCGTGAAAAAGCTATGCCATTTTTGTGGTTCTTTTATTTATTTACATTATAATAAATTGTAGACAATTTATGATTATTTGTAAGAATTACACTTTAAACTGTGATTTTTAGATTAAGTAAACATTGCGTAGAATTTTGTATTTGTATCGAAGATTAAAATTGAAAGTTAAAATTGCAAAATTGTGACAAGTGTTATGCCGGTGCAAAAAATCTAATTTATAATTTTATCCCTATTTTATTAATGTATTATACTTCGCAGATATTTTTATAGGATAATAATATATATGATTGGTTTAAAGAAGATTAATATTTGTTTATGGAGGGATATATATAAATATTTTTTATATTAACAGTTTTTCGAATATTTATAGAAATTATTGCGACACAGGAATAATTCTCTATGCGTTTCATGCATAATAGATTTTATGTCAACAATTAGGACTTGGAATTTATCTGAATGTATTCACGTGCATATGCGTTTTTCAAATCATGAATAATTAAATACTACGTATCTATTCATCTTTAAATTATGTTATCTCAAATAGATGTCTTTCATGCAAATGTTATTTCAATATCTCTGGCTGTTTTTTGAAAGGTGAATAATGTATCAGAATTGAACAATACTTATCTAATTTTGTGTATTTTTTTATCATTAAAAGAAATAAGTATTCTTCATTAATTGGATTTGATGTGCATAAACAGAGAGCTATAATAGTATAATTTTAAAAGTAATTAAAAATATAAAAATTATGAAACTTTTTATGTGGGATTACTTATTTTAAATAAATTCATTAAATTTTAATATACTAGTACAATGTTAAAGAATAGATGAAATTTTATATATGTATATATTTTTTGAAAAGTATATTACGTATCTATTTATCAATAGATTTCTTGGTTTTTACTAACAAATTTTCTTATTATTATTTACTTTTCGTACAGTTTTATGAAGTGTAATTGAGATAAATATAGTTACTGCATCGCGAATGATTTAGATGATTATTGAAATTGAATTTGATTTTTTCTACAATTTTCAGGAGACTGACACGTAATATTTGTTTTAATAACGGTAGTTATCGACAAAGATATTTAATAATAACCATTCGAAATGAAATTATAATAAGTTATATATAAGTTGATCTTAAAAAATTTGTGTGCGTTGCCAAAATTTAATATTTTAACGAAACGAAAGATGAGAAAATTTGGCGAAAAAGGATAATCAACTTAAAATATTATCTAAAAAGGAAAGAAATATGTAATACAAAATATAGATTAAAACAGAAATCTGACGTAACAGAAATAGAAATCTGACATTATATCAAATTTTTCGAACTATAATTTAAATTCTCGTTTACAGTTTTTAAAAATTGTAATAGAATAAAAATCTTTTGTAATAAGAAGCCTGGGTGTTTTAAGAACGATCGCGCTATTCCAGTCTCAAAGAAGAAAATGAGACCTGTTTCGCGTTGATGCAAGAATTAATAAGGTGTGGCTAGTTTAAAAATACGATAGAAAAAAATCGTCGAAAAAAATGTGAAATCTCAACGGCAACCGATTCCGCGTCATTGCGGTTGTCCTACTTGTCCTCGTGTGCGTGTGCATATATTACCATTTGTGGTTCGCTATATTTGCAATCCCCAATCGCGGTTACGCTTATTAATTCATTTACTTCCTTGGATGGTGAGTGATTCGAGAGATTTTCCTAGCGGAAAAAGACTGGTCCCCGAATAAATATAGGCGCGAGAGGGTCTCGCTCTAGAAATATGTCGACGTAAATTCGATTTCTAGAGAATATTGTTCTTATATCACTCCTTTCCTTATATCTTCTTTTAACTATTATCCTTATATCCTTTCCTTATATCTTCTTTTAACTATTATCATCGTTAAAATTAGTTTTGGAATACTTGTTAAGAATTGATGACGCATCGAGTAAAATGTCAACATTGTTCGCACTTAGAAGAAAAACGGAAGGAAAAAGAGAGTTTTTTTTTTAGTAATTTTTACATGTTTAGCATTTTGTTATAAGAGAAATACTATAATTGATGTGATAGATAAACAGGACAGATACGTTAATAAATTGAGTAATTAAATTTTATTAAATAATTTGTTTAAAAATATATTATTTTTAATAGTAACATTTTTCGAAAAATTTTTTTTAATATACATTTTGGATTACCCACGAACAACTGATGTCGACTCACATTTGGCAATTCCTTTACATCAACGTATCTAATCGTTTAATTTATTTGGAGAGCCTTTCGTATTTTAAATTTATTATTTTTCGAAAGCTGTTTCCTCTAAAGCAATTAATCGATCAAACAATTTGAATACATATATTACATAGAAAAAATAATTTTGCTCAAGTATCTAAAAATTTAGCTAAATACAAATTTGAAAATAATTTTGTTGAATCATCAAAATAATTTTATTATTTAAAACATGAGAAATACTGTCAAATATTTTGACATTTTTGCAATCAGTTTGAGTGTCCTACATAATTATTTTGATAACAACAAAATTATAGCCTCGATACCAAAAGCCCAAGAAAATTATGCAGGGAACAGTCTCAGTTTACTTAAAATAAGTTATCGTCCGTTACAGAAAAAAACATTATATTTAATAATTTTTTCGCTCACACTCTTTACAATAATTCTTTTCTCGCTGACTTCGATTTCACATCTATTTGCATTGACGCTTTTACATTGACTGACTCTGCACTCTTCGCTCTTCGCTCTCCAATCAGCTGTCCAACAGATCTTACGCATGAAAACTCCAAACAGATCGCTCGTTGACTCGTCACGTCAACCTATACGTATAATCTCCAATTGGAGCCCACAATTATTTTCAAATTTGTATCTAACTAAAATTTTAAATATTTCAGCGAAACCATTCTTTCCGTGTAATTTTACTCGAAAATTGTTGTCTACATTATTTATTTGATATGTACTGTTCAAGAATCTACAAAAATCTGCAAATTAAAAAAAATTACCAAAAATGAAGTAAATTAAAAAAAATGTTAACAAATAATATGCGTATAAAATCATATTTGCTCTTATATGGATATGTATATCTCAATCGCTTTATGTGTGTTTAAAGTATGCATTTAATTTATGCGGACTGATGCGGTTTTATTTAGCTGATGATTATAGTAAGACGTTGTGCTGATCTAATTTTATTAGATCGCATTTTAAATTTATTATTCAATTCATTATTTATATATCTGATCAGGTTTTTTTTTCAACAAACCGATTTCTGACATCGCGACGGAAACGCGTGCGAGCGATCTCGCGACAGACGCGGCGACGGCAGTGGGGGTGATTTTTCGTCGCTGTCCATCTTCGCGCATCAGTAGGTATCTCCGCGACCGCCGAATATCAATTAACTGGGTCGGTCTGCGTGGATAAGCGTGGATCAGTGCGCGTGACAGAAAACCCCTCGTCGAGTGGCCCCTCGAAGCCGGATCGCCCGCGATCGCCTTTGAAATATACGCTGTTTGACCGGTACCCGTCACGGGGTACAATGAGGCTCGTTGGGGGCGTCGAGCGTTGTCGCTTGAAGGGCTATCGATAACTTGTCGTCGCCAAATTACACGCGCCCGCGCCGCGCCCCGTCGCGCACGCGACGCGCTCCTCTCTCCCCCTCGTCCTTCTCTCTCTCTCTCTCTCTCTCTCTCTCTCTCTCTCTCTCTTTCTGTCTCCCACATACCCTTGGGAAAATTTACTTTAAATGACGTTAAGGTTTTTAAAAGTAATTAAGAGTGTATTTAAAAAATTTTGAGATAATTTAAAATGTAAAAGGTTAATCCAGAATAATCTAAGAACTTTAAAATATTTCGAGACTGACTTTAAAAATAATCTTAGAAAAACTGAAAGTTTTATTATTTCCCCATTGTATCTAGAATTTTTGAAGAAATAAGGTTCAGTTGACATAAAGTTCACCCGTGAACAGTACGTGATATCACTAGATGGATGTGGCGGTGCTGCATTTTCTCATAAATAAAATCCAGAATAAAGGATAGAATAAAAGGCACAGCGTTATGTAACTTTTTATTCGTGTTTTAGTGAAATAATTTTTTAATGGCAAGCTTTCTTATGTATAAAGGGATCTTGCCTTGAAATTTAAACAAATTCATGATTTTACAATTATTGTCTTAAAAAAATTTCAAACAATAACAAACGATTTATTAAAAACTTTAAAATTGTTGAAATTTATTCTTCACAATTTTTAAGTTTCTTTAGTTTTTTTTAGTTTTTTTTTAAGTAAGTTTTAATATTATTTTAAACAAAAGTTTCTAATGTCCAAAACCTCTCATATTTCTTAGGTTTTCTCTTAAGTTTTTTTCTATAAGTGGTAAGGATGTGAACATAAGAAATGTCGTAACACTTACTTAGACTTAAGTTGTAGACATAAGCAACACACAAGTTTTGACGCAAGTTTAACGTGCGAGTCCCAAGAAACACAGCAATAAGTCGCATATCATATGCCAAAGCTTGCTTACATCTAACTTAAGTTTAAGTAAGTGTTACGATAATTTGTGTGCTCAGACCGTAAGTTTTAAATTTCTTTTTAAGATTTTTAAGGTAAACTTTCCCAAAGGTACATGTATTTTATGCCAGCACGCAAATAAATAATATAATAACTATATACTTGGTTTCGCGCACACGTATTGAATTGTCGATTTTCTTTCCATATTTATTACATTCGCTATCTGCATTATTCGTTCTCCACTATCCTTCCTCTTCGCCTCCCCATAGATACTGCACCTTCCTTTCGCTCGGTTCCTTTCGCTCTTCGCACATTCGCGACCTTGCGCCTAATCCCAAGTGCAGTAGGCATGCAGATTTATACATTCGTTCATAAGCCGTGTCTCTAAGATTATGTAATTATGTTGATTTGCACGAACAAGACTTTTGCTTTTAAGAAAAGCTCGCTTTAAATCCTGAATTTCCTAGAGAAATATATATTCGTCGTTTATTCATGTTTTTTTTTAATTCTGCGCTTAATTGTATATACTATCTTTTTCCGACATTATAATTTTTTTTTCCGAGACTCAGGATAAAAAAATTTCCAATTATCTTTTTTTAATTTATTAATGAGTACCAAAAAGCTAATAATTTTGAGAGTAAGGAAAAATTTCGAATTGTAATTCGATAACAGTAAAAATGTAAAAGATTTAGGAGTCTCAAATCAAATAGAAAGTAATATAAGTTGACACTTTTAAGAATCATGACTTATTGATGACGTAAAATACAACACAGCTATATTGCAGAATGCGAAATATTTCTTTAACAATATTATATTTCAACAATTATCTCAACTGGACAATAAATCATTAATAACTTTCGGTACATATTAATAAATTATCTAAGAAATTTTAGTAAGAAAAATGTTTTGGTTATGCCCATAAGAATACAAAATATAACATTACGGATATAATGGCGACTAAATTCATTTGAGCCCAATTTCTGCTCGATAAGAAATTTCTAATGACGATTTTATATTGGTTTTTAAGATTTAAGGCCTAGTTCAGATTAATCGCAAAAGTTTGAACGACTACGTTATACTTATAGGAATACCTGATATTCTTATTGCACTTTTATTATTATTCGTATATTATGATTATATTAACAAAATGCAATTACACTAATCAGGATACCTATCATGGAAAAAGTCGGAATGGATTCCGATCGGAATTATTCAATTATTCCCTAGATTTCTATTGTGTTGTCTAGGGAAAACGTAATAATTCCGATCGGAATTCATTTCGACATGTCCATGATAGGTACCCAGAATTCTGATTATTGTAATTGAATTTCTGATCTCGATTAGAACGTTTAATAGATTTAACTATAAGTATCAGATTTATTATCTTTCTGTGATTGAATTTGAAATTTACTGTTTGAATGTTTCCAATTTATACAATCACATTTTTTCCCCATGTTAACATTAGAATGTAATTATGAGTCAGAGACAGCATATTTATCGCTGCTGCTTTGCAGGTACCGGAAGGATGTCGTCGACGGTGGTAAAAAATGCTGCGAAGGACGTCAGCGGTGACGGCAGGGAGACTTGGTCGGGAAAGCTCGATTTCTTGTTGTCGGTCATCGGGTTCGCCGTCGATCTCGCTAATGTGTGGCGATTCCCGTACCTTTGCTACAAGAATGGTGGTGGTAAGTACATACAATCTGTCCGAGCTAGAGAACGAGCGAACGCGATCGCAACGTATGACGCGATTTCCGCGCGATTTATTTTTGATTATTTCGCACAAGTTGAGTGCTCCTCCCTGTCATTGACGGACGCAGTGGCAGGAATACGATTTCAATAATCTGCCCTTTCACCCATTACCCCATTCCAACGCTCGTATTTGTTATGAGTAACGAGAACCGTGATTTCGCCTAAGCAAACGTTTCCTCGCGCCTTCCACGAGTTTCATAATTTTTCGCATCATTAATCGCGAAAACTGGCATTATTTACGCATAGTTTTTACGCTTTAAGAATACACGAGAACGGAAATCACCGGTCAGAATTATGACTGGTTTCATCTGTGTCCGATCGCATTTGTCTTGGTTTGCGGAATGATTCCCCTTCTCTGAAACCTGAAACCGAGATATGGAAAAATCGGTCGATTCTAATCAATTGATTAAGGAAACTGATATTAATTTGCATCAAGAACGTTTATTAAAACATTACGCCCTGGGGTGTAATTATTACTCTTCCAACATCAGATTTCCATAGTTACGGGTCTCATACTTGCGTCAATGGAAAACATTTCATTATGAATCACTTATTTACATCACGGAAAACATTATTCGTCATTACGGTTGAGTGTCGCTCTCGGCCAGATTTAAATTCAAAATTAATTGAGCGCAAAGGTACAAATGGCTGAACTATAAAATTTACTGTGTCTTCCTTCAATTTCACGGGTACCCTTGACATTCTTAGTTTTCTTTTTTTTATCGCATTCTTTTGTGTAGCGATTTGCTTGACACGGAAAAATCCGCCTCTTTTCCGCTTTTTCGATATACTCATATGCAGAGGGAAAATTTCGTCAACTGCATCGTAACATCGTCGAATGTTATTTCGCTGTTAAGTTAACGTGATGAGGGTTGGGTGTTACGCGTTGTCGAGTAATGTACTCCAGCCAGCAAGCAATGCCGTGCTAACCGGTTGGCTAATTGGCATTTACCTCGCAGAAAATGACCTCGGGATTTAAACTTCGCTCGGCAAAGATTTCTAACGACGACGGTACCTCTGCTGGTGCCCAAATTGATTATAATTACACAGGAATAGTAATTTACAGGGCGAAGCTTCGTAAATCGCGGAGCACTCATAGCGATATTAACCTTTTTCTTCATTTTTTAACGGGAGCAGTTAAGTGTGAAAACGATTAAAATTGTGCGGTCATAGTTCGAATCTCTTTTACTTGAAATAACTCACTTTTGTTTAATAAGAATTCTGAAAATTCTGTGAATTTAGATTAAATAAGAGAAGCGTTTTGACTTTGATTGCTCATAACTCCATCATTAAAAATCATCGCGTACCGCAGTTAGAAAACAAATTCTTAAAGCCGAAATTTTGTTTTATCGAATAATATAATTGCCAAATTTTTTTTTAAAAAACATGATAAAAATGAGGTAGCGTTATAAACTTTTGTTCAAATCCAATATATGTATATATATATATATATATATATGTATTACTTGCGGGGTATGCAGATTTCATAAGTAGTTAAGTTAATATGTTATGCGAACATTCCGCCTTGATACCGCATATATATTAACGTTACATTTACATAACACGTTTTATGACTAAGAAAGAACGATTTATCAGTTAACGTTAATATTGCAAATAAATCAAAATAAATTATCAGGTTTCTTGTAGTGTAATGATTAACAGTTTATATTTCTCGTATTGTAATCAATTCACGCTTTTGCTTATTATAGAAGAAGAATAATTGTACAATGATAATAGAGTTATTTTGCACGTATCTTTGGAGATATTATTTAATATTATTATTTTAAAAATAATTGAGGAATTATAATATTTTCGTTTTAAATTTTTCCATTTAAACATCTAATATCATGTAACATCTCATTTGATAATTATAGATTATTATTACGAGAAAATCGTTATGTTTAAGTCTATGATTAAAATCGAAGAATTTTTGATAATTCAAAATGAATTATGACATTTCTAATAAGTTTTAAAATTTATAATTTTAAAGTATTGACGAAATAATAATAGCTATGCTTATAAAAAACAATGAAATAACAATTAAATTTGAACAAATGACTGAATAGGGGAGAATGGTCTAAATCGGACCTATTTGCAATTGTTGCTCTCTATAAGGCATAAATAAAGTCCGATCGTAAAATCGAAGGTGCTATTGGAAAGATCATTTAATTCCCTTCATTTTTACTTCAAATTATTTTGACATATCTCTCATTTGTGTTAAACTATAATGGAAAATGTAAAAACGCTTTTTCCGGTCCGATTTAGAACTATTGGTTCCAAATCGGACCAT
>NW_017257592.1:165962-198873 GCF_001594055.1 Mycetomoellerius zeteki | reverse complement strand
ATATTTGCCTTTATTTTATGAATGTTATGACAGAGAACTGTCAAACTGCTATTACATATTCGGTGTCTTATAAAGACTTTACGTTATAAATAGTACGCAAATCTGCTTAACCGTATTCATTTAAATTAAAAAGGTTCTATTTAGAACACGGTCCGATTTAGACCACTCTCCCCTATATTATTCAAAAATTTACGAAAATTGTGAAGTAATATTCTCGTGATTTTCTCAGATTATATTTCCTAAAATTGAAATTCTTTTTAAAAATTAAAATTTATTTAAAATAATATAAAAACTTTTACTTTTTGAAATTTAACTTTGGCAAAGAATTCCATCATTTTCGATGCTAAATAATCCTCTAATTAGGCATATCGATTTCAATTTTGAGAAAAAAAGAGACTCATTAGGGAGAGAAAAAAACTAGTGTTTATTCTCTGCCCTGAAAAAAATTTGCCATTTAGTACATTTTTTAAATAATAATTACAGTAAATAAATATTTACATTGAATGAAAAAAATTATAGATCAATCAAATTAATAGTTCTTGTACCAAAAACAAATATATATTTACACTTAGTGAATATTTAATTAGTACTATTTAAATAAATATTTATTAAAATTTAGTACATTTTTTTCAGCGTACGTAAATCCGTATACTACGCGTGACATACGTTGAACATACATTTTTGTTTTGAATTAATGTAAGCATTCGCAATTATCAATCGGTCTCGCATACCAACATTGTCTCGTTTTCCATCAAGAATCACCAATCTCACTTTTATGCGAAATATCCCACTTCTCTTTCTTGAAGAGATCGATCTCTTGGAAAACGGTCGGCAATCTTATTGACTTTTGCTAAGCCTTGCTGCGGCAACGACGACGGCAACGGCGACGACGACGACGGCGACGACGCCATTAGTACTGGTTCTATCGAGTCCCCAGTAGGAATGCGATTAGGGCCGCTGTCAGTGATACAGAGGCTCCTCAAAAGCGGCTGCTAACTCAATTAAGAGCGGAGTAGAGCGCGCGGCTCCGCGCCATTAGGATGGGCAAGATCGGTCGCTAATTTCCAATTACCTTAATTAATTATAATTTCCCATTCGGGATGCAGGCCTTTGATCATGGACGTGCGCGACGCCGCTGCACCCCGTCGGACGCGGCTGCGTCGTTATCGCCCTACGGGAGGCGTTATTAACGTGTTGTTTCATGATTATAATTCGGAGCAGCTCGTATGGTTGCCTATCGTTCGTGTTTGTTACTTCGTCAACTTTTTATCCGTAGACTTTTATGTAAACGCGACACGCTTCTTCTTGCGATTTTAATTAAACTAATTTGCAGCAAATTGAGATAAAGGAGCGGATATCACCAAAAATTTCTGATTGAAACGGTAAAAGTTATGTGAATCGTTTGAGAGAATTCAAACTGATAAACTTCCGTTTCTTAATTTTGATTCAAAATAATTTGATATGCTTGGTTGAATAAAAGAAGAATCTTAATTTTAAAATTAAATATTAATACTTTCAACACATGTGTATATTTTTAATTATGTACATAGATCTTCATATTTTTTATTTATAATAAAGTAAAAGAATCACGTTTTTAAATTGATTTTGAAATAATCAAAACTTATAAATTTAATGAAAGATTGTAGAAGAGATTATAAGTACAAATAACATTGTATAAATCGCATGTGAAATATTTGCGAAAGAACAAAATTATATTCCAAGTTTTTGCAATCATTATATGACGCGTTTTGTAAAACAATATATTTTTCTCTATTTAAGTATTTTATAATTAAAAAAATTAATTAAAAAATTAAAGTATTTAAAAATTAATAAATAAACAATTTTTTTAACGAATTAAAATAAAAATATTTTATTTGATTACGCGACGTTTATAAAAAAAATGTTTACATATGATTTTCTATTTAAATAACTTG
This sequence comes from Mycetomoellerius zeteki, assembly GCF_001594055.1. Lineage (NCBI taxonomy): Eukaryota > Metazoa > Arthropoda > Insecta > Hymenoptera > Formicidae > Mycetomoellerius > Mycetomoellerius zeteki. Next base: position 196,939 of record NW_017257592.1, on the reverse strand, counting down.
TTACTCTGCACACTTAAAGAGAAATGGAAGATATTTCCTTGAATGTTTATCACGATTATGGGATTGATGGAACTCGTCTCGCATGATCAATCGAACGTTTGATCAATTGTACGTTCGCGTCTTCTTCGAATCCGTCTAGTTATTTCGTCATAATTTTGACTTCGCAGAAATTTCCGTCCCGTAAAAAGCGGATATACAATTTTCCTATTTGATTAAACGTGAAAACTCCTGATTATTGGACGATTAAGTGACGTTTTCGCGCCTTTAATGTATCTTGATATTATTCACGTAAATGATAATTAAAATTTTAGACCGGTTTGTCGTGTTAATACAGATTACTTAATCAACAATTATCGTATAGCCTTGCGCAATGTCATCTATGAGGAAGTTAATATAGTACAATATTATGAGAAAGATTCGTGGCGTAGTTTTTTATGTAGCTCGCATGCCGTGCGATTTTTTTGCTGTTCTATACATAGTGCGGAATATTATAACAATTTACTTATTCAAACAGGTAAATTGAATTAATTTGTTATGTAACAAGCAAGTGATTCAGTATTAATACATCATCTCAAAGAGTTTAGAGTTACATTACAAAAAGAAACTTTATTCTACATATATTCAGAATATATTTATTACATATATCTAGCTCTTAAATGCTTTTTGGTGTAGAATATTCAACTTTTTTTCCAATGCTTTTTCCATTTATTCTAACTTTTTAATAAATAAAGGTGCATATATTTACTAGGTATCATTATATTCTTTAATGTGTGATGTTTTAATTGAAAAAAATGTTTTTACAATTTTTATGTTCATCTTTAAACTAATTATTAAAAATCGAATTAGATTGGATGTGGCATGTATTATTTTTTAATTTATGTCATATGTACATTAAAACTCTAATTTACACAATAATCTTTCCATAAAATTAGCATTCTCTTAATGCAGCCTCTTTTAAAACCCCGATTTATTATCGGAGATTTTAGCGTTAGCTGGTCGATTTTTGTAGGATGATTCGAACTATGTAAATTATAAAGTGTAAAAATATGAGTCACAAACTGTTATGATATTTTTAATATTTATATTTAAGAGATACGTTCCTTTTCTCTTCAAAGTAAAATCTTCAAAATAATGCAAATTGAATTTTGTTAATGGACGATATCAGCACATCAGCAGCTCGACCTAGACCCTCGTATACCTTTCGGTGAAAGCGTATTCCGATCGACGGGCTACAATTGGCGCGATTATTTCGCGAGAATGCATTACGTTTCATTCGAACGAACTTTTCGTCTTTGTTCGAGCGTAAAATGCAGCTTTAAGCCCTAAGTCTTTACGTGAGTGCATGCTCGAGTTCAAAGGGAGAAAATTGAGCGGAACTGTTGTCCGGGGCCGGACGTTTGCTCTCGACGTTAGCGACATGTCAAGACAAAAGAGATAGAAAGAAAGAGAGGAGAGATCTTTGCTCCAGATTTTGAAATTAATTTTTGTCCAACATTTGATGTTTTGCGAATTTGGCTTCTTGCAAAATAAAAATATTATCAATTACTCACCAATCACTACCAAGAACTTCATATTTTTTAAAAAAGAAGTGAATAAAATACATTTGACAGATATGTTGATTTCAATTTTGTTTAAGCATATTAAAAGCACATTAGATTGGATCACGATTTTAATTATAACTTATAACTAATTTTTCGCGTAATGGAACCATCCAGTGATGAATAGCCTACTTTGTGAAAATATAATTTTTAGTACGATCGATTGACGATTTGTGCTCAGGCAGGGACAAGAAGAAATTAATCAAGGTTGCTCAACGACAATATCCTTCTTAATGCGATTACATCTCCATGGGTACGGAACGGAAGTTCCGTTGGATTTAAGAAGGAAGATCAAGTATAGTCTCTCGCTATTCTCTTTTTGATCGCGTCTATATTACCATTTATTTATGCAATGCGAGCAATAGTGAATAACAGTGTATTTAACAAAATTTGTTGTCAGTATAAAAGATTGCATAATAAAAATATAGATCATAGATTGTTATCTATAAAGAAGTCAAATATTGATCGATAATTCGCTGCATGTTTAATATAATAAAATAAATAACATATACACTTAATTATTTAATATATATGACAAATATTGCTTCAAACTTTATTTTTTCATCTCTACATACATTTCTAAGTTTCTCGATCAATTTTCTTTTATAAATCTATAATACATAAACAGTATAGCTACATATATTATATTTTAAGAATTTCTCGAATTATATGTTAATATTTTTAAAAAAGATATTTTGTAATTGTAATAATGTATGAATGTGAAATAATGATTGTAATAATATATAAATTACGATCATGATGTCATTATTTGTTCAGGCAGTACATTGATTCGCGATATCGTTTAAACAATTAATCATTTCGTTTTTTTTTTTTGAAAAAAAAAACGTTGAATATTGTGTAAATTTATTTCGTTTTATATGAAGGAATCAGTGTACACATAGGCAAAAAGATAATACACGCCGCTCAGAGAGAAACCGGTGAAAAAATGTGACGCACTCATACCAGCGGGTTAGTTCCATAACTGCATTGTGCGTTATTTAGAGCACCGGTAGCGAGGTGCTTTTAGGCACGTAATTCGATAGTCAACTTTCGGAAATGCGGCAAGGTGACATTAACACGGTGACGCGACTGAGTCGATCGTCAGGCTGACAGGAATGGAGAACAGGAGCTTTTCCAAAAAATGATTCCCGAAAAGTTTTTGTAATTCCGATTGCTTAAAGTTTCATAGATAGCGCGACAGTAAAACAAGAATTAATCGACCAGCGGAGAATATATAACATGGTTCTTATTTTTGCTTTCTGGGAAAATATAAATAAAATTTAATTTTTATTTTCGTCAAAAACAACAATTGTATAAAAATGATCTTTATATAAAAAATAATAATACTGTTATTGTCAAAAAATGTATATTATAAATCTAATGCCTTTTAATTAAAAAAATATACGTATTATTGAACACAGCATTAACTTACAATTTTCATAAGCAGTAAACAATTTTCGATTACACTAACTTTCAAAATTTCGTGTCATAATCCTTCAATGGAGTTCGTAAATCTGAATTATTTGAACTGAAGAAAGCGCGCGTATCTTAAAGTAAACTTTGACGATTCTTTAACAGTTTCTTAGCGACTACATGCGCACCTTTTGTCCTCTAATTTGCTTTTAACTTCTCTTCCTTCTCGTACGGACACTTTTCCGGAAACGCCTCTTCTTCCTCTTATTCCTGCTTCCTAGATCGCACAATAATTGTTCTATTTCATCACACAATGGCTCCTTGTCTTAAGATTCAACTTTTTTTCGCAAAATTCTTCTCTCTAGATAGAGGTCCGATGGACGGAAGAGTAATCGGATCTCGTCTGATCGACTTACATCAAGAAGTTGAACTACTATGATGATCAGATAGAATCGTATTATTATGAGAGTCAACATTAATTGAAGATACTAATAATGATTAAAGATACATTTTGATAAATTATTGTAATGATATCGTTCTAATAAAAACGTGAAATGAACATATATGAAATCGGTAAAATTGGCTAGAAAAACGGAGTTTTAGGGCATTTCCTTATAACGTTGCAATTTATTTGATATCGGAAAAGGAATTGAAAAAAATATTTATCGCGCATGTGTTTTATAAAGTCAGTGCTCCAAATATTTTATACATTTATCTTCAACTTTGTGATTAATTGCTTCACTATTAAAACTAATGACGTTTAATGTAGACCGATTTCCCGAAGGAGCAAAATAAATAGATTAGTTTAATCATTTGAAATAATAAGTATCTATAAATGGCTCAGAGAATTAAAATTTAAAGCAAAATCAACAAAGGGCAATCAGCCAGACACATGAAGTTAATGCTTTTTTAAAAAACAAAGTATATATTAAATTACAATATTTTCTCTAAATGTTAATCATTTAAATATTGTAAAGATAATAGAAAACCTTAAAAAATACACTGTCATAAATTTGTTTTAAAAAGTTACAAATCAGTCATTTTAATTGCTTTGGTGTTAAACTAATTTTAGTGTTAAACTAATAATGAGTGCGTGTCTGCTTCTAAATAAGCTCGTTTACACTTCTCTTCGCAGGTGCATTTCTGGTTCCCTACTGCGTGATGTTAGTGGTCGGTGGTATTCCTCTATTTTACATGGAGCTCGCTCTCGGTCAATTCAACAGGAAGGGTGCTATCACCTGTTGGGGTCGGCTGGTACCACTTTTCAAAGGTAAATATAAATATTATGTTACAATCACAATGAAATTATTGTAATTTAAAATTTTTTCATAATTTTTTAAAATGATACGGTGATTTCCAATGTTTATAATGCAAATTGATATATGTATCTATAATTACTCGAATATGTACCTATAATTACTCGAATATTACAGTCAGCGTGTGCATTTATTCTGGCAAATGAGTAATAAATTTTCCTAATCGAGCATTAGTTTTCACATCTATGCGATTATTATTTTTCTCTAATTCTAAAATATTATAACGTTTTATTTATGATTTACAAACAAAAAAATTTTATGAAAAATGATATTAAAAAAATTTTAATTATACACACACAAGGAGAGTTATAACCGCTTGCATAAATCTAAAGTGGAGAAAAATAAAGGAATAATATCGCATTTCTCAGTTCTCGGAAGTAAAATCATCGATTTTTACAAACTGACGAAATGAAAAAATATTGCATTAATGATGCATTATAAAATCATGTTACATTACTTATTTAATCATATATGGACAATCTCTGGATGCTATAAAATTGAAACGTAATAATGTTCGGCGACATAATGACATAAGTGCAGCCAGTAATTTATCAATAAACACAATTTGACTTAATCTTTTTATTCCTGTTTAGCGTCAATTCTAGTCAATACTTATTCTATTGTCATGACTAAAATTCTCAGAGTGCAACTGTTTAACTTAACGATGGATAATAGAATTCGTTTTTTTTCGATTTCTTTATTTTTCGGTCATCATTCCCATCGTCAAACGTATACATGGATACACTTAAAAGTTTATAGCTTCTCGCGTGCGAAGGCCGAGGAAGTGCGTAACGGTGCTGATAATCATTGAATCTACTTACACATGTGTCGATTGTGCACCGCGGAATTCCTAAGATATACATCTTATAACAATTAAGATTATACATATAAATATATATACATTTATATATGTATTTGTATATACTTTAAAAAATATTGAATTTAACATCATATAATTATTACCGTGGTGTTAATGTTGGCATCAATAATAAGTTGAGAATTATATAGATATTGCATGGTGTTAAACCCATACCGATATATTTTTAAATGTACGTCTGTATATATATTTCCTGTATATACTCTTCCGTGCGAGTAGAAATTCATGTGTGAATCGTTCGGGCAAATCTTTTCAAAAGCTTAAGAGCTCAAATGGCCCTTTTTACTCTCATTATATTCTAGCTCGCTTTCTCTCCTCACCAGTCCTTGGATATTGGTATTCCAAGTCGGTCTCCTTTCTATCCATTGTGATCTTTCCCTTTTTCCAGCTACTCGAACCGCGAGGATGATCGTCCGATTTTGGCGCACGCGAAGCTAAAGATAAAACGGAATAATATATACAATGTATATACAATACATACATATATGTATATTATAAATATATACGGTACATGTAAATATTATTATATATTATATATCTAAAAAGTATATACAAATACATATATTACAATGACAAACATATCGCTTCCTTACTTAAAAAGTGACACAATTAAAAAAAAATGTAATTTTTTAGTTATTATCATGAATGAGTTAAATAAGCATTACTCTATCAAGAATAAAAATTTAATTAAATTTTATATAAAATTGATTATATAATATCGTAGTGCTTGTTTTTTTTTTTAAAAAAAACGTGGTTTTTAAAAAAGAATCTTCAAAATCATCACAACTCGAAATGATTAATTTTTTCGAAGGACTGTGAAATGACAATAACAAAAATAACATTTAATCATATTATTTAATATATTCTTTTTGTCGGTATTACTTCATTAATCAATCATTTTCTATCAAGTTGAACAATAGTTTTTTCCCTTTTCTAGGAAATTTAATTTTTTTTAAATAAGGGAACGATGTTTATGATCTCATACATACATATAACATACATACACACACATTTCATACATATATACATATATAATTATATGTATATGTGTATGAGATTATAAATATATATATGTGTATATAATATATTTTGTATATGTGTGTGTGTGTGTGTGTGTGTGTGTGTGTGTGTGTGTGTGTGTGTGTGTGTGTGTGTGTGTGTGTATATTCCTTGACTCACAGATCTCTCTCGTAGTACGTAGCCGCGGTTAGGTACTTTATGCGACTCGTATAAATGCGAGAATCGTAGGATGCGAGAAACGCGACCGGTACTTCTCCGCGTAAAGAGCCTCCATTTCCGCCGATTTCCAACTTCATTTCCACAGCCACAATTTCGCCCCGTCCGTCCGTCCGACCGCTGATCGCCGTATGATCGATCGAGATCCTCCATCGTCGTATTTCTGCGTCGTGCGATAAACGCATCTATATATGTATGTACATACGTATCGTAGTATGCGCAATCTTACATACCACAGTAGAGAAGGTCACGATGTCATTTGTATACGATGTATGTATGCGTAAGAAATAATATCTTCACAGAAAGGACGGTGTGTTTCTAATGTTTCTGCCACGCTGGTCTCGATTTCTTTCGCGTCTACGCGATTATCGTGCTAATTTGTTTAGTAATCTTATACTTCACAGATTACACAGATCACATCACACTGAGATCCACATACACGAATTGATAGTAAGGAGGCAACAAATAATAGTTTAAAAAGATTAAAGAATCTTCGCGGATAGTAAAATTTTTACATTAAAAATGTAAATCCTTTATTATAGGGTGTTTCCAAATTAAATCGCAAAACTTCGGGAGCGTGTAGAGGAGTAAAAAACTAAGAAAAAAAGTCCTATAGACATATGCTCGTTTTTGCTCCGTTTCAGAGAAATCGAAAAAAAATGTTTACATTTCTTGCCATATCTAGCACCGACATATTTGATTACATTTTCCACTTTCTGTTATGAATTTGTCAGTCGCTCTTTGAAAGCCTTTAACAGTAGATGAATTTTGTCTTTTGCAATATGCCGCGTACGTATTCTAATAGTGAATATGCTGATATGGTTTTTGTATACGGTTTCTGCAACGGTAATGCTTTAAAGGCGTGGCTGCTACAAGAGCCGTGTTTGACAGATGCAATGCTTGTATTGCTGCAAGAGGTGCACATTTCGAACAAAATCTTCATTAAAAAGTTTATAAATAAAATAATTAAAATAATAAATTAAATGAAGTTTTGCCATTTAATTTGGAAACACCCTATATTGAATTATGATATTCATATTGTAATTACCTTTTAAGTAGAAACAAGATTAGCAATAATCTCATGGATTAATAAGTTTATTATTTAAATTTAAATTGTTTTTAGTACAATCATTAAAAATCTTCTTCACATTAATTATTAGACCACACTGGAAACATAGAAATAGAAACTAATTTTTTTTTTTTTGAGAAAATAGCTTTTATTATCGTGCGACGGATTGTTCGGTCTGAAAACATGTATTATTCTTGATCAGGTATCGGATACGCGGTGGTCCTAATCGCGTTTTACGTTGATTTTTACTATAACGTCATCATCGCCTGGTCGCTTCGTTATTTCTTCGCCTCGTTCGCCACGATGCTACCATGGACCTCTTGTGACAATGACTGGAACACACCACTGTGTCGCGAGTTCGACGCGAATATCTCGTACGCACTCGCGGATATGAACAGCGAGATTAATGAGAATTTTGGAAATACCACTCGGCTGCTGGTCGATTTAGGATCGGATGCTGCTGTTCAAAGTACAATGGATAATTATACGAGTGCTGCGCATGAATACTTCAAGTAAGTGACGTTCGATGTTTCGTCTATGAAAACACAAATCGTCTTTGAAGTTTCATATTAATACTTAATATGTGGTAAATGATTAGCAAACGATTAAGGTTTGTAGAAAATTCGAATTCTTAGCAAAAGATTAATTTGTAACGCAAAGACTGTTCATGTATGCATAATTTAAAATAATCGATAATTATTATTCGATATGTTTGAATAATACTTAAAGAATTAAATTTTATCTTAAATATTGAACTATTTCGTTATCTTCTTAATTTAAATTTATTTTAATAAAACTATAATGTAATAAAAACTTATTATAATATACTATTAAAAGGATTTTTTTAAATATCAAGTTAAATATACATTTTTACATATTTTGGATTTTTGTCCTACGCGCGCGCGCGCGTTGCAATTATTATACGTTAATGTATTATTATTATTAAAATTAAAAATCTTTCTTTTTTCACGCAAGTCGTTTATTCAATATCTCCATGAATTACAAAACTTCTTTTCCTTAAGTCGCGCTATTCTGGAGCTACACCAAAGCGAGGGTTTACACGACCTTGGTGCCATTAAGTGGGACATCGCGCTATGCTTGCTCGTGGTCTATCTGGTCTGCTACTTTTCTCTGTGGAAGGGCATCTCGACTTCCGGCAAGGTAAGCTGAATGCCTCATCAGAGATTCGAGATCCTAAAAGTGAGTCTCCATGAGGCATATTTTCACGAAGATCTACAATAAAGCACCGTAAAACTCAGAGCTTTATCAAGTGTTATCTACGATATATATGTACAGTATTTCCGATCATGAGGACGCAATTACAGACCGAGCGATTCTTTTGTGTTACAGGTAGTCTGGTTTACCGCTCTTTTCCCTTATGCAGTTCTGTTAATTTTGCTAATAAGAGGTGTCACTTTGCCGGGCAGTACCGAGGGAATTCGTTATTATCTCAGTCCAAATTTCAACGTTATCACAAAGGCAGAGGTACGTAATGTTTTGATTTCGCATAATGTATACGCAATATTTGAAATATTTAGCATGATTTTTAAGAAGCGAATTTTTATCCAATTTATTATAGTCTGTTCTTTGTAGCTAAACTAGTATACACTAGTCTAGTTATATTTAAAATGAAATAGTACATATAATTAAAATTTGCTGAAATTGATTAAGAAAGTTTTAGTGCAATCCAGTGCAGTGACAAAAAATATATTTTATTTTTCTAATTTCTGTTTATATAATAAAAATACATTTTGTCAATTTAAAAAATTCAAAAAATTTATAATGAATAAACTTAAATAAAGTTAATAGTTAACTTAAATAAAGTTAATAGTAACAATTAATCAATAAAATTAATACGTAGTTGCTACTTAATAACGATTAAAAGTAATTTATAATTCCATTTTATTATACAACTAAATCTCGTGTGATTAAAGATAGAAAATAAAATATATAAAATATTAATTATTTAAGCGTATGTTATAAATAAAACATTACTCTTCTACGAAGCATTGAAAAATTTTTCGTTCACAATATGGAATTTATTTTTTAATAAAACTATATAAAAGAAAAAAATCGGTCGCGCTCGTGATTATTGTTTTATTGCCGTTGACCTGGATTACCATGAACCGCGACGTATTCCCGCGGCAGTGACAAAAGGAGAAAACTTTGGGAGCTAATGCATTTATAGGATCGTGAGTGAGTTCGAGAGCGGAAGTGAGCGAAGGAGAGGTAGGGTATGGTGGCCGAGGCGGCCGAGGTATGGGAAAAATGGAGTAAGAGGAACGTGCAGGGTTAACTGACGACGGTGAAAATGGAAACTCTGTGTAGCTGTCATAACGAACATTAGAGTCCGGTAGAGCACACGCTAGAACGTCAGAACGCACGCTGACCCTCGCGCGTGCTTCGCACGCGGAATGCACTCCACGGACGACGACGACGGCGACTTTAGCCGCTTACCTTCGTTGCTAAAGTGGGTTTTATTCCAGTGAGAAAGTGGATTTGTTGATCACCGCTAATCCGTGGATATACGAGAAGAGTTAGGCTGATACTTCCCCTTTTTCCTTTGCTCACTCTTCTTCGGGGAATTAGACGGCAATAATGCCGCGATCTTCATATGCTAATTATGCATATGAAAACAAATCGTACTATAATAAACATAAATTTATTTTATAGGTAAAAGATAGCACTTTAAAGTGGCGTAAATGAAATTGAAAAAAAAATTTATTTTAGCCACAAAAAATGGTAAATATGGCCAAAAACACCAATTTTGGCACATTTAACTTTAATTTTTTCGAAAACCTGAAACGTATTAGGCCAATTCCAAGGCCGGATTCGTTTTCAGCGAACAAAAATACATCGGAAAACGCTTCGTTTGTTCAGGTCCCAAAAAAGGTCCATTTTTGTATAATTGTGTAATTTATATTTCTTATTTTTACAAAATTTTAAACATACGTTATAACTGAAATAAACTGAAGAAATAAAAGACTAAAACAAATAATTTGTAATTTCTGTTTTTTACAACTTATCTATTATATTTTTTTATTAAGAACGTATCGGACTATGTTTTATCGCTTATATAAGGATATTCTTTTAACTTTTTTCTAGGTGTGGGTGGACGCGGCGACGCAAGTATTCTTCTCTCTAGGACCAGGATTCGGTGTGTTATTGGCCTACGCGAGCTACAACAAGTATCACAACAACGTTTACAAGTAAGAAGGCTGGATCTTTTTGCGCACACCCATACGATCCCGTTTGACACTCGTATTCTCCGCAGAGACGCCCTGCTGACGAGTTTGATCAACAGTGCAACATCTTTCGTCGCCGGATTTGTCATATTCTCGGTGCTCGGTTATATGGCACGTGCCAGCGGCAAGTCTATCCAGGATGTCGCCACGGAAGGACCCGGTCTGGTTTTCATCGTTTATCCGGCGGCCATCGCTACGATGCCCGGCTCGACATTCTGGGCGCTCATTTTCTTCATGATGCTGCTCACACTCGGTTTAGACAGTTCGGTGCGTTTTTATTTTAAAAACAACTTATCTCTCTCTCTCTCTCTCTCTCTCTCTCTCGTATACGAATTACTTTAATAATAATAATATTTTTCACATTTTTTATTGATATTTTTTTCATATAAAGCTATTAATATCATTTGATATTAAATATATGTTGAAAATATCTTTCCATTAAGAGCGATGGATCTTTTCGCTTACGAATAATTAAGAACGAAATTAATATGATTTTATAGTTCGGAGGTTCAGAAGCAATTATAACGGCACTCAGCGACGAGTTTCCAATAATCGGCAATAATCGTGAGGTCTTTGTGGCGTGCTTATTCACTTTATACTTTCTGGTTGGGCTCGCTTCTTGTTCACAGGTAGATATTCTAATTGCTAAAATTGATACGATAAATACTAATCCGATTCATTTCTAATCCAATAGAAACTTCCAGACAACAAGTGTAAAAAGCATATATCTTAAAAGAACTTATAATAAGTTTTAATTTTTAAGATTTCTCTTACATGATTTTTTGATATTTCCTGAAGTCTTGAATTATGTATTAAGACCATTTTACATTTTTGGATTGTTATAAATCGTGTTAGATTTATGTAAGACAATATTTAATTCCTAATTCGTGTGCCTCACATTATAAACAGAAGATTATTGCTTTTTAATATAGGGTGGGTTTTACTTTTTCCATTTGTTGGATCGATATGCGGCTGGGTATTCGATGCTGTTCGCCGTTCTGGCAGAAACAATCGCGGTCAGTTGGATCTATGGGACAGACCGATTTTGCGCCGATATCAAAGACATGATCGGATTCAGACCTGGTATCTACTGGCGAGTATGCTGGAAATTTGTAGCACCACTTTTCCTTATGGTACGTCACAATATAGCCGTATTTGAAAATGATATAAGACTGTTCATTAAGTATCAATACCATTTAAAAAAGAACTTACACTTCTAATAATTTTTATTGTTAAACATATTTAAAAAATATGTTTTTTCTATTTTTTTTATATAACGAAGGTAACAATAATAGTTATAATAATTATAATAAATTGAATTATAATATAATATTTATAATTATATAAATTATATATTTATAATTATTGTATATTTATTTAGAACAATCATTCTCGAGTGTCTTCTAATTTTGTTTCAGTTTTTGTTTTATTTTATTTAATTTTTTAATTTTTATGGGAAGGAGTTACTGTACATAACAATCATGTTTCTTGCCCACCCTTATTCTTAAAACTAAACTCTATTTTTAAAACTTATTTGTTGTACTTTATTTTAATAATAAAATATTTTCTCAGTCAAAATTAAATTTTAAAAATCAAATTTGAATTTTCTTGCGTAATGAACGAACACTGAATTAATTTAACATCCTGTTAATAAAAGTCTCATCATATTTATTACATGTATGTTTGTCTTTTATTTGGTTATAGTTTATTATCGTCTACGGTCTAATGGGCTACGAACCATTATCATACGAGGGCTACACTTATCCAGTTTGGGCAAATATATTAGGCTGGCTGATCGCATGCTCTTCTATCATCATGATCCCAGGTATGGCCATCTACAAAATTAGCAGCACATCCGGATCCTTTGTTCAAGTAAGTATTTTATTTAAATTTTATAATATGATTATTATATCTAAATTTTTCTATTTCAAAAAAATTTTTTAAATATACAAAATTAAAATTCTATATATTTATTGTTAGAAAAATATTGTTCGACAGAAAAAGATACTTTGCTTTCTTTGATATAAATATAACTAAAGGACATATTTATACACTTGAGTTTAGTAGATAATTTTACTGAAAAGATAATTAATTACAATTTGATTGATAAATTAATTTTATTGAAGTCTTTAAATTATATTTGTAATATTTGTGTGGCTTTCTGAGAAAAATAACGTGGTATACGCGTCAAATTTCAACACAGAGGTTGAAGATCCTAACGACACCTTGGCGGGACACGCAGCATCAGAGGAACGATCTGTCCTCAGTGGCGAACGGTGCGATTCGTCGAAGTTTCCTAGCCGAGCAAGACTTCGAAATTACCAAGGATCACGAGTTAACTAAGGAACAGACGGAAGTAATGATTCAATCTAGAGAGGGTGTCAAGGGGATCGATCCGCCCCCCGAGCCAGTCTAGGACAGTGCGGTTGTGATTTTGCACGGTGCCCGGTTCCAAGTATACCTCTGCTAGAGCACGATCGCCGAGCAAGGTCCCACAACGACAAGTAACAATCCACCGATCAAACAAAACAAGGATTAGTCTCTTATCAATAGAGCAATATACGACACTCGAACGCATTTGAATCTCGAGGGTACCGGCTTGATTGACGACATGGTCTTCTTCCTTGGATCGCGGTCGAGAATCCGCGATTCAACGTTCGCGCATCGGATTGCACTTTGTTCCTTTAGTCACAAGAATACGGATGATTAAAAAAAACCTAGAGAAGAAAGTGGGTGCCGTCGTGATAACATCGACGTAACGTCGTCAGCCATGCTTTCCCTCGGATGGGTTTAACCGGACTTCTTAACGATAATTCCCTCCCTATCCTGTAAATATAATAACGCGCGTTATTAGAGCACACGACGAATCGCATGAGATTGGTGAAATGCCATGGCGACCAAGCACTTGATGTTCACGCTTCTTCTAACGGACAATGTTTATCACAAACGAACTATTGTCACAAATAAGAGCTACTACGATTCTACCAGATCTTACCTACTTTGGATGACAGCTTTAAACCTAGGAGAATCATTTATGCGCAAAATGTCTAATTTAGCGTAGTCTCGATCTTCGTAATAAATCGATTCGATATTTCCCTGGCAACTAATGAACCGCTTTGAGGTAACTAACTGAGAACCGTTATCTTCAATAAAATTCCTTCTTGCGTAAAAGACTCTCCAAGTTGTTTCGCGATATCGCGTCCGAAACGAACTTTGTTGTTTAACATCGTTTATTTCAATCCGATGCGAGTTATGTTATGCGAGCAATCGTAAAATGTTTACTTCATATAAAGATGTTATAAAACAGAGATTATAATGTTAAGATATCTTGTAGGAGATGATTACGCGATTCCGATTAATTGATTGTGATTGACGATTCTCTTACTGGATCGTTGTTGTCTATAAAATAGAAAAGTGAAAGAGAATTGAGTTAATCACGGTTAATCGGCATCAGTGTTTTAGAAAATGGATTAGATAAATTATATTTCCGTTTGATTAGTCCTCCGGGCTTTCGTAAGCCTGGATGATAAATGCTGTGTGGACTATACGCAAATTATAATCACCGGTAAAACGTTAAGCAATTTATTAGGTCTTATTACCGGTGTGAATACGCTTCATCGATAGCCTGCTCAATCCTGTGTCGAATACCATCGTAGCATGAAATAATACGTTTTTTATATAGATACAATTTTCGATCACTGGGTTCACGCTGTAATCTTCTAGTCATCGATTATTTCCTTATATACATATGTATCTATTAAAGATCCGTGAATGTAAGATACGCGACTTTTTTAATGAAAATTCTCTAGAAAATTGAACCACGAATTTAATTCATCTTAATAATATATTATTTTACGTGTTATAAACGGTTCCACACGACTTGTTTATTCGTCGAATATTACAAGATTTTATCACGGATTTTATCATAGATTTTATATTGAAATCAGATTTTGTTATATTACCAAGTAGACGTACATATATTTATCAATTGTGTAATAAATATCAGTTTATGTATTTTCATATCTTTTTTGTATACACATTGTTAGATATTAGTGATTTTCAGTTTTAAATATCGAACGTAGAAATGTATTGCATTTGATGAGAGTTAAACTATAACGGTTACTTTATACGTGCTTAACTCTCTTTGTGGTTCAAAATAATTCCGATAGACTAGTGTTACATATTTTATTTTTATTTCGATTAATTTTGATTCAACTGTTATCAGTATTATTTGATGTAACCTTTAATTTCCGTTATTAATAGAAATTTTAGAAGCGTTTGTCCTCCGATTATATTACTAATTTACTATTATTCAGTATTTAAAATACGTGAAAGATTATCGTGCTAAATGATTTTTTTAATAAGAGCTTCTATTTGTAGAAAAGATTAACCCTTTGCGGTCCATAAACCATTTCTCGCTAAAATTAAATATTTTCAATTTTATTTTTAATCACTCTAATATGAATTAAAGATCTTTATATTTACTTAGAAGAATTTATAGAGACCTCAAAAATATGGATTTCCGATTATAATAGTACTTGAACAATTATATAATAGATCCGTATTAGATTAAGTTCAACTCGATATAGGATCGCAAAGGATTAAATGTGTGCCATGAATATGGGTCGATTCGCGGATAAACGCGTCGTGTGGACCTCATAGTGCAGCATCAACGACACGAGAATCAGTCGCAATTTCCAGTAGTTTAAAATCATAATACTTAACGAGTATTCAAATTCTAACTAACGTGTGCCGGTTCTCTATTTGTCTATCTACTTCCACTTATACATTATCGTGCGGTAACGGGGACGATAAATCGTTTCCTAATTCTCATAATATCGCACAGCACGTGATTTCTCCTTCGATACAACACCTTCATTGCGATAGGATCGTTCGTCATTTATCTAGTATTAGTCAAAACCAGTAGAATTGATCAATATAGTATAGGTATCTGACGGATGTTCTTATAGATACGTAAATTCAGAGATAAGCATTTGCAAATAACTTTATGAGAAAGACTGTTTTTTTTTTAAATTGCTTCAACATTTGAATTAATTTAAATATTTTAAATAATTAAAAAAGATTGTATATTGGAAAAAGAGTCTGGTTGCATTAATTAGAATTCTAAAAAATGTTAATTCTTGAAAATGGACAAGAATTTTCTGGTTGAATATATTATAATTTTAGTTGAGATAATCGGAATTCTAATTGATATGATTAGAATTTTGTTTATTTGTTTGTTTTTAACTAGAAAATTTTTTCAATCATATCCTTTCTTTTCATGATATTTATATTTTAATCTTTTGGTAACTTTTATACGTTATGATGGTTTTCTTTTAAATCTTTTGTGACAAACACTACTATACTTACTTTTTTCTATGTCTCGATACTTTGCCACTACTTAGCAGAAACATTCTAATTTGTTTTGATTTGTATTCGTTTCATCGAAAAAATTTGTGCGCTTTTTAGTAAAATTTCGCAGCTAAGCTGTGCAGTACAGCTTCGCGTCCAGCTCATCTGTAGCCAAAAGATTAATCATACATTCGCGATTTCTCCCAGTTTACTATTTACTGAACTAATTTGATTTAGTAAACTAATTTTAGCAAATTATATAGTTCATTAATTTTTCCTAGTTTACCAAATTTTTTTCTAAGTTTATTGTCAAATTAGCGCATCGATCAAATTAGTTTGCATGATTTATCGATTTGTTTCTTGATAAAAAACATTTTTTTTGTATAACAACGAATCCTAACAGGCACAAAACAGTAGTACAAATTTGCGTATCCTATGAATATCCAAGGATACCTGCGTCGTAAATTCGCGTATCCCCGCTGCGCTACGACTTCGTTTCGTCGGGAGACGAAGAAGTCATCGGAATCTGGCGGAAGATTTCGATATATCATACTTGTAGGTACAATAATTGACGTGTATCGCATTGTAGCCCTGTGAACTGGCCAATGAAAAATGGCCGGGCATAGAAATTAAGCATCTCGAAATCGTCGTGATAGAAAATCGTTAGAATCGCGAGGCGATCGCCGCGACCTGCGTTTTCCATCCCTCATCTCTTATCTTCATCCCTGGCACGCAGGGTCGCGTCGTCGCACGCGCGACACATACATATATATACATATATAGTTTATTTAGCGATCGTTGTTTAGATACAGAGATGTATATGTATCTATAAACTCAAATGTGTATGTATATACATATTTAAAAGTATACATATATATATATATATATTTTATACACATCGCATCCGAGTTGCCACCGCAGCCATAGGTAGCAGCTCGGGCCTTGTTAACTCGATTGAACGATTTAAATGACTTTGTCTTCGAGACGAAGAAACTAGCAAGCTTGCGAAAGAAGAAAAAAAAATCGTCGGTTATAACCCTGTCGACTATAAACCTTTTTTTCCCTATACCATCCCCTCAAGTCAGAGCGATCATGCTCGCCCAAGAGCCATATTGGCCGGGCATTCGCCGAGGCTTGTAACCGCACACAGGAAAAGTTTTGCACCGCTTTGGATTACGGCATTACATCGCACCGTATTTTCTAACGTTATTATACGCTTCTCTAATTAGTGCACCGATGATTGTCAATTGACACTGTATTAACCGCTGTATTAACATCATTGTTATTTTCAATAGTTTTGTTGTTACTTGTAAGTAATAAATGTGAGATTTTTTTTCCTTTAGATTTATTATGTGAACGAGATGCAGTCATTATATTGTCGATATACCGCATTAACAACGCGGTGCCGAGATAATAGTGACTCCATTTATTCACAAAAACAATAGCCATGACTGAATCTTTAGGGCATTATTCAGTAAAATAAGAAGTACGTTAGTCATTGTGTTTATAGACCTATGTTTGTTTACGGAGAGATGAAGATTTTCGCCAGTAATGACGAAACGATATATGGAAGAAGTGGAGAGAGAAAGAAGTGATTAGTTCGAAAGAGGAAGTCTCGACGTCCCGACGAAGTCTCACCTAGTGATGTGTATGTCTTCTTTGCAGAATACTTCTACTCGACTGTAGGTTGTCGGAAAAAAAATCACGCATTGTTTCGAAAACCGAGCGATGCAAAACTGATCTTGAATACGTGCGCTCCGTTTTCCGCTACGTGTCACATCCTGTCGAAGACTGTTACAGCCGCGGCTTTGGAGTACGATCCCGATTAGCGTTGATCCGCAGCGCGACGTAGCGTTACGCATGTAAGGATGATTTTGTCGAATAAAATTTTGTTCTCTAAAGGAACAGCTTAGGTCATTTATACCATCATGGTTCCCTGCGAGAAATAAACTACAATAAAGAAACATTTCGTATTTGTATTGGAAACGGTCCATTTCGACGGAGTTTCTGTTAATATTTTGTATTGAATTTTTTAACATATTTGAGTGTTAATTTAACATAATGTAATGTGTTAAATTGTTATGTTAAATTGATATTTAACATTTCTTAGTTTCAAAATAACACAATTTATGTGTAAGTGAACAAATAAACATAATGTGTTTTAAAATGTAAATTATAAGATGAATGAATAAAATATGTATTAATATATTCATTTAACATATCATAAATGTTAATTTTATTGAAAAAGTTTATGTTAAAAAATATGCTAGTTTGTTTATGAACTGTGTTAATATTATCTTTCCTGTGTTTATCTTCTTAAATGATATTTGCGTTATCTCCTAGCATATTTACCTTGTGTTAAATTTACATATAGAGTGAAATGTTAGGGAAATGTAATATGTGTCAAATTTAATATAAATTTTCTAACAATGTTCGAAAAATATGTTAATACAATATGTTGCTACGATAGATTTATTGAACATTTTATTTTTAAACTAAAAGAAAGTTTTAACACATTGAATAGAATTTACATTAAATAAAGTTAGCGAACACCAAATGTAAAAAAAAAACAGAAAAAAATTGTCTTTAAAATATATCTTTAATTTAAAAATAATAATTTTTTAAGCAATTCTTTAGATAAAAAACCTTCTTTAGAGAAAATTTGTAAATTGTAAATTAAACTTATATTTCAAAGATTATTCATAGCTAGCGAAAACTGGATTTAAGGTAATTCGAAGGAAGATGCCATAAGGAAAACGTCACTTTATTTATAGTTTTTTCATAAAACGCGCGTTGACCATACTGACTGTGGCAAACAGTTGCACAGTTATCGGCTTAGATGAACATGTTCATGCCAATGTCGATTGGAAAAGATTATACAAAACGAAAAGGTAGGTCGTAAAACATGCTCTTTGTAATATTTGGTATACGGTAACGTTAAATTAATAAATTTGTGTAAATAAAGAAAGGTCTCTAGAATAATATTAATAATATTTTTTCGTAACTTCATTCAATAACATTAAGAAATTATTCAAGAATAAAGGCTTAATAGTGTGGCGTCTTCCCCCAATTACCTTATATTAATTTCTTAGATAAAAGTAAAAAATTAATCTATATATTAAATTTATTTGTATAAAATCATTCGTAGCTTGAAAAAACTGAATTTTCATTACTTCTTTTTAAACTTTTTACTTTTTGTGGTGCAAGCTACACAACGATTCTTCATTTCACTCGTATTTCTTATCATGTCTTCGTTCGTCACAATAAACGCGTTTCCGCCGAAAAGCGTGACGAATGAACACTTTAAACCGCCTACGCCAGATTTACTCAATTCTCACTGAAGAGGCAGAAAGAGCCGCTATATGGAGTAATCGCGGGATTTGTCACGCCGCGTATTAAGCGTAATTGAAATTATCTCGTAACCAAAAATTGTCGTTAATTAACAAACCGCTGTTGGCATTAGTTTTTTTATTTATTTTTGTTGAGTCACAGTGGCAGATTGTGTTTACAGGGCACAGAAAGAGAACACACACAATTGTAGTAGTATCTTATTTTCTTCCTTCTAAATCTTTCGTTAAATCTTCTAATTTAAAAAGCAAATTTAAACTTAGTCAATACGCGTGACAGTTTAACGGCTAATAATCGACTTGTAAAGTCGACATTTAGTCAACTATTTCATATATAAGATAGCTTTTTATCGATTTTGAATGTTAACTGTAAGTCGATTTGAGGTTGACTATTTTTGAAAATCTAAATGCCGCCTTTTTATGTCTCACATAAAGTCTAAAATTAGAAACATTTTTAAAACAACATTTAAAGATCTTTAAGATATAATTTTACATAGAGTTCTATTATTTTACATAGATTCTTCTCCGTCGTCTTCATGGATTAAAAGAAAGAAAAGGTAATACAGGGAAGACAAAAGAATTTAAAACCTAGTTCTTCTAACAAACAAAAGTCTGACTAACCAATTCATGTACCTGTGATTAGTGAGCTTGAATCGGATATTTTCATTTATAACATCAAATGTATAGATTTAATCTTGGATAGATAAATATTTTACAGTCAAGTCTATCTAAATTTAGACAAAAAGAAGAATTCTATTATTTATTGGTACCTTTTAAAACTATCCTTTCAATTTTAATTGCTAATAATTAATAAATAAATCGATGCTTCGAATTTTAACCCTCGGACAGCGGACGTCGTGATACTCGCACGCACAGCAGACGCAGGGTCAAAAGTGACCCAAGAATGGAATTGTTTTGAAAACGTTTGAAAAAAAAATAGTTTTTTTTATTATAATATATATAAAATATGTAGAAAGAGAAATAAAAACACATATTTATCATAGAAACAAATATTCATTTATTCATTTTTTTCACAGTTGAAAAGAGTTGAAAAGAGTAAACAACTCTAAAGGCCCGTCTACAATACAGTAGTAAGCTTGGTTTAAGAAGTAAAAGTAAGAAATTGACCAATCACAGTCGAATGTGAGAAGAATAATCGATTGTGATTGATCAATTTCTTGCTCTTACTTTTTAAACCAAGCTTACTACGTGTATTTTAGACGGGCCTTAACTCGCGGGTCTCGCGAGACCCTGCGTCCGCTGTCCGAGGGTTAAATAATAATTATAGTTTATTTTAAATATATTATATACATATGTATAAATTATTTGTAAAAAGAATTATTAAATTATTATATAATTATTTGTAACTACTATTATCATTTTAGACTAATACCAAAATCAATTTTTAAAAACCTACTAAATAGAAATGTTCTAATTTTTTTTAGTATTTTATTCGAGTATTCCTTATTTCTTTGCGCATGTGCAAATAACCTCAGTCGCAATAACCATCGTATACTGTGGCCAATTTCGTAGCTGTTCTACAGTTGCTAAAAGAGATTCGAATTGTTTATTTGAATATAATTCCTTATCAAAACGATAATTTTTATTAAAATTTATTTGAATAACGTTTTTAAAATCATAGAACTACGTTAAATTTGATAAAAGAGTGTTTGTTAAAAAAAATTCCACAATCTCTCGAAGATATTTCCGGATTGATCGATAAATATTCCAACAGGCTCTCTGCTTCTGCTTTGCGTCACTCTACGAGCAGTGCGAGCGACACTGGACACACAACAATATGGCGCCTGCTACGGAGGATCTCTTGGACGTTCAGAAGAAGATTTTCGAGAGAATCAGCAAGAATGAAGTGTGCGAGCTCAAGACATTGTTGGCACAGAGGAAGATCAAAATGGATTTTGTCGATGAGAATGGTATGAGTCCTCTCCAACATGCCTGTTATAAGGGAAACAAGGAAATCGTGCAACTACTCCTCGATCAAGTAGGTTATGTTGACTGTATCAGTAATATTATGTGTCAACAGAGTTACGTCTCGTGATTAGCTTGCTATAAATTTAAATATATTGTCTAAATGACGTTCACATGATCTTCTCATGATGGATTTATATTTCTATTTCTGAAATTATTAATATTTTAATCATATGTTTATTGAATGCTTATTTCTACCTATATGGATTAACTTTTACCTCGATTTAATTTACTCTTCATATTTTTTTATTCCTAAGAATAAACAAATGATAAAGAGTAAATTGAAGAGTAAGATTAAAGTTAATCTACATTGATGGCAATAGACATAAGACACAATTAACTTGTAATATATGAGGATTGTTTACTCGTTCTAGGGTGCTGATGTAAACGCGTGTCAACACGAACATGCATATACTGCTCTTCATTTCGCTGCTTTAAGTGGAAATGCTGAACTATGTCATCTCTTAATGTCGCATGGAGCACGCTTGACAGCAACAAACAGTGTAGGCAGAACAGCTGCGCAAATGGCAGCATTTGTGGGAAATCACAACTGCGTGGCGACTATTAATAACTTTATTCCAAAAGCTGATATAGATTACTACATTAAGCCGCAGGGTTTGCAGACTGAACCCATGCTACCACCACATCTAGCAGATTATTTCCATAAATTCATAATGCACGTTAATGTGAATCCTGTACGTGTGTGCATGAATTTACAGAGACTTCCTGCACTTCTAGAAAATGCAGCAAAAGTAAGATAATGTATAGAACAAATTGATAATTGAATACAATTAATATAGTATTTATTTGATACATCACAATCTATCAAATACACTTTGATATATCAAAATACCAAGATACATTTGATATATCAAAATATATTTTTCTTAGTTTTATGTGAAGGAACAAATGTATTTATATTCAATATTTACTTATTTTGTCATCTTTTTTTTTAGATACAAAAAGTATTAGAATCCATGCGTTATAAAGAAATGACTCGAGGTGCTGAAATAAATGAAGTAATGGCCTTCAAATACCATTATCTCAGTTGCGTTGTTGCCGAAGTGTTAAAATGTCAAAAACGCCAAGAAGCTATGAAAGCAGAGAAAGGCGAAAAGGGGAACGAGGAGAGTGAAGAAAAGAAGTCCGATACTGTAGAACTTCTGATACGAAGATTCTTGAAATGCAGCAAGAACGACAGCTTACCAGAGTATCAGGAAGCATTTTTAAGAGAATCTGTAAGAGAATTTCCATTCAGAGAAAGCACAATTTTCCGTCAGATGGTCGCTACATTGGCGAGCACAGATCCACCGTCCGCCGTTTCTGTAATCTCAGCTGCAATTAACGGGCAACGAGGATTCTTTGATGGCGCCCAGACTTGCGTGACTTGTGGCGAAGACAAGGCTACCAAGAAATGTAGCAAATGCAAAGCGGTGCAATACTGCGACAGAGAATGTCAGAGATTGCACTGGTTCATGCACAAAAAAGCGTGTGCTAGATTGGGTCAATCCCCGGCAAACAATGGAAAGCTTACGGATGTAGATAAAGAACAAATCAGCAACGCTGTCGGCTCCAGGCTACAGAACCTAGCTGTTAAATAAATATGTAATGTGTACAAATTTAATGTTAGCATTCCATTTGGAATGCATTATACTCGCGGATGTTTATTTTTTCCTGTATATAGCTATTCTATGTAGAATTGATGGATCTCCGTATGATTGTGCCTATCACATCTGTGGAAGCTAACATTATTATTGTGTAAGTAAAAATCATTTTAAAAATGTGTAAATTTTCGTTTAATTCATCACGCGTTTATATCGATATCTCATTCGATTTTTCAATCCTTGACAATCAGTTAAGAAATCCAGAGAGGAATTAAACTGAATCAAATTATATAATAAGTTGTTAACTGAATCAAATTATAATATATATTAAGTTTTTGTTATATAAAAATTGTGTTTTTGTAATTCTTATATGCGACTACGAGCTGCCGGACTTTTGTAAACTGACTGATTTTTATATAGTTTCCTACTTCCTCATACTTGGACAGTAAAATTGCCAAATATATTTATAAGTTACTATTATTCTTGACGTACGCGCGTGCACTCAGTTAAACATATCTGTCAATATTTTAGAGCTGTGTTTTTCCAAGAACCTTTATTGTGATCTATCTGTCAAAATAAAGCACATTTACTTGCAACTGATATGATAGTTCTATTATCCTCTAGTATATTATCGCTAATTTATTGATAAGTACTGTATGACCATCTATATTAATTAATAAATTCTATTTATCCATAATGTTGTTTTTATCAATAAAATTATTAATAAAATTCAATCTGAAGTACTGAAACAAATTACATTTATTGAGATTAGTCGTTTTAATTACATTCAAAAATATTTGTTATTGCATGAATTTTATTCTGTATCAAGCATCTCGTACACATATTACGATAACACTTTACCGATATACGAAAACCGATATACTTTGAATTTACCGAATAGAAAATTACGTTCACATCCCGACTTTCATCATCACGTTAAGTTCTTGTTAATCGTAAAGGACCGTACGCGCAACTATTCCTTCAGAAGCAATTTCTTAATGCAAACATGAACTACGTCTTTCACGCCCAACTTTAACGATTCTTTGCTAATTTGTTCCAAGATTCAAATTCAATTGGCGGGACTTTCTCCTCGGGCTAAATCACACGGACATCTATGAGGCTTCAAAACTTTCACCTCAAACAGCGGATCTGGTCGTTGAGTTTCGCGTTGCGCAAACATTACAGCAATAATTTTCGGCAATCCACACATATGTCATCCGTATCCGTAATAACACGACCGCCTACTTCATAACTCCTGTTTTCTGCGCATGAAAAAGATAATGACATATACTAGTATAATATTTTTTTAAATAATACATCAAGGTTTATTATGTGGCTGCTATGTTTCCCCTAACAAATTTAATAACAATGATATAATTTTATTGGATATAGCACATATGAAATAAATGAATCTATAATATATTTATACATAAAATATAATGCAAAAATTCGAAATTAAAATTTTTTTTTAAAGGGAAACCTTTATAACATTATTATTTTCTATCATATATCAATGCTAAATCAATGTTAAATATTTTGGTGATGTAAAACTCCAGATATATTAAAGTCTTTCTCTTTTGAAATATATTATTTTAAATGAAAATAAAAATAAAGTTAGGAAAGAGAGAATAAAGTTTTTCTACCTATGCAATCCTGATGGTTTATTGACAGACCTTTTGTTTTCAATCGCTTTTATTTCAAGAAATTTTGATAGTTTATACAGTTTCGCTTTAAAAAAAAAATAAGACACTCGAAGAACAACATCTGCGAATTTTTATTCATTATCCCGTGAAAAATTTTTTATATTAGATATTATTTATATTTTTTGTATAAATACTCTATCTCTTTTATAACTAATTTATAGAATGGGAAAAATAATTTTTGCTGCAAGAAATTAAGAGAATTCTTCGATTTAATACAATACGCGTGCTAAACTATTTGATTCGACTTAATAAATAACTTTCACTTTTCATGGAATTACATGACAACGTAAATCTTGATACAGTACAGTTATTGAACAAAACGAGAAAGTATGTTCTCTTTTTCTCTGTAAGTAATATGTACTAATTTTGAAAGTGGTTTCAATGACGCACTTATGTACCTGTACGAGTATGTAGACCATTTTAGAATGGGTCTGCCATTGGAATCAGAAATATCGATTATCTTAGCAGTGAATATTAGAATATAGTTAAAATTAACACTTTTTTTGTACAAAAATTAATTTTAACATTTTTGCTGCATGTCTCAGAAAGTCCACTATATGTTTTTTAAGTTAAAATTAGCATTTTATTTTTAACAGTGTGAAGTCAATCCCTCCTGATTGAAAATTATTATTTAAGATTAGGAGATCATTATTTGTCAAGAGATCATTTTTTAAATGGACGTTCAACTTTGTTGACGATAATCATATTTTAACAATTGAACCTAAAGCGCTGTATAAGTTCTATGCTTCAAAAAGAAACATGCGCGCGCGCGCAGCGTTTAAGTGTAAATGGTTCTAAAAAAAACATCGCATATATATGCAAAGCAGTCATTTCTATGAGGCCTCAAACGGACATGAAATAATACCGTTGTCACTTACCGTTGTGCACTTGATGTATCGAATTAACTTCGTAGCGGGGGAAACGTGACATGTGTTGAAATATACTTTTCGTCGATATCAACAGCGGAGGCTCTCATCTTCGGCACTTCCGCCATACAGTGTTACTCAATCAATTCGCTTCAGCTGTCGCGAACGAGCTGTGTAATTTAGAATTTTATATAATAAATTACATACGTACATATCTGTCTTACTCCATTTCGTTCTCATTGCGTCACTGTGACAAATGATTGAAGTACAGTAGATATTTATTATGTTACACGCTTATTTTATGCATTTGACCGACCTATTTGTGGAAAATATTCAATATTACGCATATTTACTTTACATTATTAATGTTACGAACTTCAAAGTTCAAGTAGCTATAACTTCATCAAAAATAAATAAAATTTAAATTTAAAAAATGGGTGTTAAAGCTTAAAATTTCTACTTTCGAAAAATTGTTAAGTCTCGATACATTGAAAAATGAGATCTAAATGATTCTCTATGACAATTCTGTAATGCACACTCGACATTTTTCTTCACGTCCTTTTAAATATGGATACGCGTGGACCTCGCAGGACATGCTCAGAATCAAAGAATAAAGGCGTATATGTAAATACGTTCTGCTTTCGAGCGAAAAGAAACATGCTCGAAAACAGGATATTCGAGATGCATTCGGATTTAACTTTTCGAAGACTTTCACTCAATGCTAAAGCTTTGCACATCGACATTATAATTATTACAAATCGTTTCATTAATTATGCAAAGTACAATTTAGATTTTCCTGTCGAATAATAAGATATGGAATTCGTCCCGCTCACATTTTTGGACTAAT
Organism: Mycetomoellerius zeteki; assembly: GCF_001594055.1. Taxonomy (NCBI): domain Eukaryota; kingdom Metazoa; phylum Arthropoda; class Insecta; order Hymenoptera; family Formicidae; genus Mycetomoellerius; species Mycetomoellerius zeteki. Next base: position 170,480 of record NW_017257592.1, on the reverse strand, counting down.
TTGTTGCAAACTTATATAATAATCGTGTGCATTTTATGCGTAAAAAAGTTATTCTTTTTCACAATGATAAAGGTCTGTAATGTAAAGCTCATTGAACAATGTAAATTGATGTGTCAATTATTAAATCATATCATTTATCGAAATTTGCTGCAATAATTTATTATTTCTCTTTTTTCTTCTGACGAAATCTCTCTCTCTCTCTCCCCCTCTCCCTTCCCCCCTCTCTCTCTCTCTATTGTACTATTATACATCAATTGATCTTATTTCAGGGTCAAGTTTCAGGGAAATATTTCAGGGTCAAGTTAACAAGGTTGATCTGATTTTTTAACCTACTTTCCATAGATGTAAATAAACTTATGCAAATATTTTCTCTTTTTTTACAAAAAAAAGATATCCGAAAATCAATGTAGAGCACATTACATCATACGATATAATAAAATGTATTATGTATACGTGTTCTTTATAATATATGTAATTTTATATAATATATGTAATTGTATTTTCTACATGTAATTTTTATGTTTCGCGTTTCTTAAACTACTAAAACAAATCTTACATTTGCTCATTAGAAAAACTTCTATGATTGAATTTAAATAGAATAGAAAATTTTATATATAAGTATATATAAACGATTTTTTTATATGTACATATATATGTATATATTTTTCACGTATGCACTTTTACGATTGACGAGACGTTTATCATGGTAATGAAAGTCGCAACGTAAACATATAATAATTTTTCGTTATTGGTAGATGCAAAATTATATTCGTAATATAAAGTATATACATGTAATATACGTGTTATATTATATGTATCTATAAGCGCTTCATAATAAAAACAATACATAAAAGAATTTATGTACACTGTAAAAAGTAATATGTTTTATTCTTGTCCCTATGTTTTTAAACGCTTAAAGATGTTTCAGTTTTAAACTTTTTTAATACACAAAACACTACGAGCGCGCGCGTATTTGGATTGAAAACACCTTGCGTTTTAAATCCAAACACGTAGTGTTTTGTCTATTGAAAAAGTTTAAAACTAAAACATCCGTAAGTGTTTAAAAAATGGAAACAAGAATAAAACATTTTAATATCTTAAAATTAAACACTTCTCTTTTCAGTGTACGTATGCAAGATTCTTGAATCTGTTTAAAATTCAACCATTTTTTTAACGACCTAATACGCCAAAGTCCTAATTTCTTAAAAAACGTAAAACACACTACACATTTAAACAAATATATATATTTGTTATATATATTTAATATTTAAAGATATATATATTTAATATTTTTGATGTGGACATATCCGTTAAACGCAAATCTACACTGTAAAAAGAAATGTGTTTTATTCTTGTCCCTATTTTTTAAACACTTAAAGATGTTTTAGTTTTAAATTTTTTCAATAGACAAAACACTACGTGTTTGGATTTAAAACGCATAGTGTTCAATCTGTTTAAAATTGAAAAAGTTTAAAACTAATACTAAAACATCTTTAAGTGTTTAAAAAATGGAGTAAAGAATAAAACATTTTAATATCTTAAAATTAAACACTTCTTTTTTCAATGTACATAAATATTTATAAATCTTCCTAATATATTCTTATAACGATTGCTCTTATTTATGTGCACGAAAATTGGTCAACAGGATGATTTCTAGTCATCAAAATCGGGGTTAAAAATTCGGAGACTTTTTCTTGCACGAATACGCGTTTTCTAGCGAAAAGATTGTCTTCCTTTAATAACAGAGAATGTTCATTTAAAAAATCGAGAAGAGATTATATATATATATATATATATCTGATACTCCCTTTATTTTATAATGTTCTTAGTCATCCAGTAAGTGCGAATTACTCAAGTATAGGTGGGGAAGGTAAGATTCTCGAGGAAGGGAGACCAAGGAACAAAACGGTATCCCGGGTGGCGACGATTCAACGACGAAGTCATCGCGGAACGACCGCATTGCTCAGTTTCCGAAACGTGGGCGTGAGGCACGTATCGACAATCGCAAAGACAACCCCGGTGAGATGCGAGTGCCCATAGTGTCGATGGTTCTGGTAACGTCATTCCTGACGTCGCGGGTCTACACCCACATAATTGAATGGCGGGAAGCGAAGAGAGAAGGACCGATACGGGATGCGATTGAGAGCGGCGCCGCCGCCGAGTACAATAAGGAAGATTGCATCTGGAGACGCGGAAACGACCGTGATGTCTGCCCGGACCCGGACGTGCATGTATACCTGTATACACCGGGCCGACCACGACGGCTGCTGGACCTCCTGGAGCAGTCCGATTGGCTGCGACGGGATTACGAGCCCACCAAGGACAATGCGATCCTGATTCACGGATACGCAGGTAATTTTTTGGAGTCGTTGTTTCCATCTGAAATTTTATTTTGATTACTCGAAAAGTATTCAAAATATTACTCGGTAAGACAATTTGGAATGTATACTTGGAGTTTATTATCAGGAGCAGAGTGAATTTGTGTTGCTCAAGAATAAAATAAAAATAAATATTTCATTAAGGTTTACCTATATATAATACAATATCAGCTAAAAGTATTAGTCAAAAATGAGTAAAAAATTAATATCAGCCAATATTCATTCAACAAATTTGATGTTGGCTCTTATCTCTTTTCTCTCTCTCTCTCTCTCTCTCTCTCTCTCTCTCTCTCTCTCTCTCTTTCTGAAACTAATTGCAAAAAACATAACAAATTATTTGGTTTAAACTGATCATATTTTGTTGCAGTTTTAAAATAATATCTGTTAAATGAGTAAGTTTAATTCAAATAAACTTTTACACAAATATTTATTATTTTTTTATTAGTATATAATTATATAATTTTATTTAATTCTTAATGTTACTTTCTCATCAAATAGAATCAAGATAAATAAAAAGATTAATTAAACCGATAAGAGAATTATTAATGCTCAAATTTTACACAATATAAATATTCAGATATAGAATAAGATAAATAATATAGAAAAATTAACGAAATTTTTTATATTTTTATATTTTGTTTTTAGATATAACACATAGATCCATAAATAGCTTTAAATATCATTCATTTGGCACAGTGACATAATCTTTATGTTCCAATCGTTCTAATCCATAGGTGGCGACGATGCATTGCCGATGACAATTTTGCGTGACGCTTACCTGAAGAACGGCAACTATAATGTATTCCTGGTAGACTGGGGTGCATTATGCGCTCGGCCGTGTTATCCAGCTGCGGTGGCAAATTTGCGACCAGTAGCGAGATGTCTCGCCAGTACTTTGACGACTTTGAGAAATCTTGGCCTACCAATTGCCAGAACCACCTGCGTTGGGCATTCCTTGGGCGCTCACATTTGCGGTATTATGGCAAATTATCTTCTCTTCCGAATACACAGGTGAATACTTTGTAAATAAGTAGGTAATACGCAGGTCATTTAAAGTAATTTAAGTAATTTCACTTTTTGGCGTTTCTGACATAATTTGACAGTTTCACCATTCAATAAAATAACACAAAGTGAGGATGAAAAATTCTCAATATTAATTTACAAATGAGAAAAGGAAATTATTATCAAATTATTACAAAATTACTTTAAACAAAAGAACTTTTCGAAGATTAAGATCCGTATTTAGAATATAGGATAGAAATCTATTTTATTGATAAATGCGCGCGATTTTATTTCTGAAATATTTTAAAGTACATGTAACGTGTAAATATACTTATACCTATATATATTAAATGCACGCCAACATTGTTATAAGCACGTTCTAAATACGAGCCTAATTTTCTTATATATACACATACATAAGATGTCGAAAATTTCAAATAAAACTGTCGAGATTGTATAATATATTTAAAATTAACAAATTAGGTCACCTAAAATTCGCACGCTCAATTATTATAGTCTCGACGTCTCGATATTTTAGAATTAAAATTTCTTCGTTTTAAAATAATTTCAGGAATGTACTTTTAAACATTATTATAGAGACTTCAGAATATGTCAAATATCTTGTACGTCAAATAATTGTTTCAGTTAAAATTAATTATTTGTGCTAAAATAGGATAAATCTCCTTATTAAAAGTATTATTACCCGACAGCATTAATCTTTCTTCACGAAATATTTTTTTAGTTCATTCTCATAATTTTCTTATATTGATGCACTAACATTTCTTCAAGTGACATTGTTATCAAGTGCATTATCTAATCATGCGAGTTTTCTTTATACTTTCATTCTGCTGTCTTAATCCATTTTTTTCATGTTTCACAATATTCTCTACAATTTTTCAGTTCTGAAAAAATGATAACATTTAGAAATATATATAATAATAATGTTTGAAATATGAATGATTCTTCGAACAATTTTAGATGACATTCATATAACATAAATCTGATTTAATAATCATTTAAATCGAGATTAGATCGATACAGTACATATACATATATTAACATGTGACTGTATGATCGTCGTGTGTGTGTGTGTGTGTGTGTGTGTGTGTGTGTGTGTGTGTGTGTGTGTGTGTGTGTG
>NW_017257592.1:162426-165880 GCF_001594055.1 Mycetomoellerius zeteki | reverse complement strand
TGTGTGTGTGTGTGTGTGTGTGTGTGTGTGTGTGTGTGTGTGTGTGTGTGTGTTTGATTTTTTAACAATACTCTGGTGATCTATGGTAATCGGAATTATTGAAAATTTTAAAACATTTGTAAAAAAAATAAATGTTATTTAATACAAAAATTTAATATAAATTAAATGACACATATAGTTAAATAACAACATAAGGAAAAAGTGCCCGATTTAACACATGAGAATATATTCTTACTTAATCATATTTTTGCACCAATCGACACGAGCATCTTTTTGAGATTTTGTCAGATTATGTGGGATCCAACGAGAACAAACCTTTTTCACGGCTAAATGATCATGCAATATTTTATATATGCTGGTGGAACTAATGCCTAAGGTTGTCTCAATCTCACAGTCTGTCACATGACGATCTTGCATTATTAGTTTTTGCATAGCATCAATGTTTTCTGACACAACAACTGATTTTGGACGATCTTCACGACTTTCGTCGGTGAGCGAACGGCGACCACGATTAAATTCGTTATACCAGCGTTTCACAGTGGCAAAGGATGGGGCTTTATCGCCAAAAGTGGAAGTAAGTTGATCGATGCACTCCTGTCTTGATAATCCACGTCGAAAGTCGTAATAAATCATTGCACGAAAATTTTCACGAGTTAATTCCATTTTTTCGCTGAGACACAATTTTCAAGTGACTGTAAACAATACAAATCGCGCTCAAATAACAAAACGTTCTGAAGAAGGTTATGGTCAAAAATGTCAAACTTTCTAGTGGAAACGTCAGATGGCACCTGACAACACTCAGTGTTGCCAAGGCTCAAAATATAAGTAGTGCCCCTCGTATTATAGTATTACACAATACTCAGCGTGAAATGATTAGTCCAATCTGATCGAATCGATGTCGATTCGATGTTTTCATTATTCTGGGTATTTTTATCATTAAGTATACGATTATGATATGAAAATTTTATTATACGCGATAAGACATACAAAATTCACTAGGTAGACGACATGTTAAAAGCTTGTCGTCCACAGGATAATCGGCTTAGATCCCGCGCGTCCTCTTCTCCGGCCAGGCCTGGTGAACCGTTTGGATTCCGGTGACGCTGATTTCGTCGAAGTAATACACACCAACGCCGGATACTACGGCGAGACCGGTCGCATCGGCCACATAGATTTTTGCGTAAACGGCGGCAAGGTGCAACCTTTTTGCGAGGATCGGGAGATGTATCAGCTGTGTAGCCACGTGTGGGCAGTCTGCTTCATGGCGCAAAGCGTGGACGACGCAAACCTGATCGCGGAGTCCTGTTCCAGGAGATGTCCGTCGGGTCCAAGAATTGCCGCCAGGGCGGGAGAGTACATGACGATGGGTCAGCATACCCCGTCCGACGCCAGAGGATCCTTTTGCTTCACTCATCCCAATCCGCCGTACTGCCCGAAGTACTGGAACGGCTACGGCGACGACAGATGTTGTATCCCGGAAATAACGACCAACGAGGAGATAGAAGAGAATAGCGTTAAATATGACAATTCAACAAAACATTCTAAATCGACGAGGCGTTTGAACTTCGAACTCGACCTAACACGATTCCGACGCGTTAATTAGGAAGAAATTATCGTTTATTACATTATTAATTATGGTATTTAATTTGTTCGTTAACAAGTAAATTGAATTAAATCGTTAGATATTGTTAAATTCATAGGGAGATATGTTAGATTTATATTATTTTAGCGTTATTTTCTCAACATAAATATATTTCTTTGAACCAGCCTTCAAAGAAAAAAAATTTCTTTATTAAACATAAAATAGAGATTCGATTGCTAAATGTACATACAAAAACGATCTCTACATCTGCGAATAGAAACAATTGAATCGGGTTTCGTTAGAATTTTAGATTCTATTAAAGCAGTGCTAGGATTTACTTGCACATTTCGACCGCTTTTCAGCTTGGTTCCTGCACTTTACTTCACCAACTCGCGCGCAGCCTAAATACCGATCGGCTGAAATGTGCAAGTAAATCCTAGTACTGTATTAAAGAAAAAAAAATTACAAATTATAATTAAAATCTATCTTACGCAATTTGGGAAATACTGTTTCATGCACTTAATTGCGTATTGATATGCTTATGCATTGGGGTCTTCGGAAGAAGACACCAATCTGGGAATGCGAGGCTACCGATAGTATCGATTATGCATTCATACCACGATGCGACACGTTCCGGAAAAATTCCGCGTTCAAACATCAGGTGATCCATACCGTTACATGCTCCACTAACTGCTAGCGAATATATTCATGATAATAATAAATGATCGTCAAGTGTCGTTCTTCAGTCTGTATATTAGTTCTCCTTTCTCTGTCTTTCATGAATTTGAATAAATTTCGCGCGTTTATCCTGTAAAAATTAGGAGATTGAAATCCTGAGAAATTTTATGAAATCTATCTTAAAATAGAATCTGAAAGCAATATAAACTTATTTGTTCAGCAAGAAATTAAGAAGAAAATTGCCGAAGTAAAATTAATAGAAACAATTTCTGTAGACTCGAATTCTTAAAATAAAAATAATAATAACACAATCCGTAAAGGCCATACGAGTCACGGGCTGATGAAGGTGCCAACGATTAATTTCAATCTTAATTAATCATAAATGTGTAGAATCCTCTTTATTGAACGTTTCGACTCACTTTGGAGTCCTCCTCAGCAATACATATGTGTAATTAATATGTTGAGTATTCCGTCAACATGAGTCACTTACAGGTTCCCGACTGTAGTGGATCCTCAAACGGAACATTCAACATGTTTCATGAGCTTTGTAAGTTTATATTAACAACAATTAAATCTGATCTTCATTATATACATTTAGTTAATTTCAGTCTCACATCTCCGGATAATGTAACGTGTTTAGACTCATGTTGACGGAATACTCAACATATTAATTACACATATGTATTGCTGAGGAGGACTCCAAAGTGAGTCGAAACGTTCAATAAAGAGGATTCTACACATTTATGATTAATTAAGATTGAAATTAATCATTGGCACCTTCATCAGCCCGTGACTCGTATGGCCTTTACGGATTGTGTTATTATTATTTTTATTTTAAAATTAATAGATTATTTATGCAGCAAGAAATTAAAAAGAAAATTAGTTAAATGAAAATGAGATTAGAATGTAGATTGGAAGTTACATTAATTAATTGGGATCTAGTAATTAATTAGAAGAACTACTGCGCGAAGGACTCGCTTTCTCAAAGCGATTTGAAAATATCTAGTTTTAGACGATATTTTTTAAATGTATGTTGTAATACGTTATTTATTGAAACAGAAAATATATCGTTTATTACTAAACATAGCCTAATAGTTATTATTAAACATAGTCTATTAAAATTCCGACTTTAATTATCAATATATATATATATATATATACAGGGTGTTTCCAAATTAAATGGCAAAACTTCGG
>NW_017257592.1:150907-159754 GCF_001594055.1 Mycetomoellerius zeteki | reverse complement strand
AAAAAAAAAATTTTTGAAACTGTCCGACTTGGCGTGGAATGCCCCATATATATATAATTATCATAAATATCATTATATACATATATAATGATAGATTTATTAATAAATTTGAATTTATCTGTTCTTAAGACAAATATATAAATTAAATATCACTTTCCTCAGCTTTTTCAAATTCGAGTTGCGCCGTTAATCTTCTCTGCTGAATTTATTATATCCTGATTATATTTCTCTTGGAATTCCATGAACAAGTTGAATCTTCTCTTATCAGCGTTAGAGTGGATATAAGTAGAGTGAAGCCAATAAGCCGGAAGTCGCTATTTTACGACAGATATTTATAACGTAATTCCTCGTTCTAATTTCATCTTTTTCTAATGTCCGTCTTCTTCTAACAGTTTCATTGTAAAATTTGGTGAAGCCAATCAGCAATAGGAACATGCATTGGCTTCACTCTATTTATATCTATTCTAATCAGCGTACGGTTGCAGCTCCGTTTTATGGGAGAGTGGGGAAGCGGAAGTCTCTTAACAAAAACTTAAAAAATGGCGTTATATGTATACAAAATGTCGAAGTTTCTGTACATCATTGTGAACATCTAGCTATAAAATTGATGTATTGACAATTTTATTTGAAAAAAGCGGCAAGTATATTATTTTTTTTAACTGTTTTAAAATATGAGCTTTGACTTCCATTATCCTAGAGTCAAGGTAATAGGAGAGTCACCTATTAAGTTTTAGAAAATAAGATTACTGTATACTGAGAGAAAACGAAATAATTCTAGCAACTATAAATTTGATAACTTTTGCAATTGAAGTACCTGTAACTAGTTTTATAAAGTAATAGAAACTAAAGTAGTGCTGAATATTATAAAAATATAGTCACGGTAACAAATTGTATGCACTATTAATTGGTAGTGAAATAGTGACTCAACTACATTGAGTAGTTACTTGGACTTCATGCAAATAGATATAACAATTACATTTTTCTAGTTTAGACAAAAATTTTTAAAGGGGGTCGCTCAGTACGAGTAGTACGCGGCTTTGTCACCAGAGGGACGTAGCGGAATTCAGTTTCTTCTAAGAAGGAAACCACTCAGCACTTACAATAAAAGGCGCAGCGTTGGTTTCAAACTTGGAAGACAAAAATAAATAAGAAATGCATACACAAATTTGTAACTATGTATTATAAAGCTTTAATAACAACAATAAGTAAATTAAGTGAACTAAGAAAATATAGTAATATTAATCATTTATAAATTGATTATATGGTTAATGTACTATATTTTCTTAGTTCACTTAATCTAGTATTTTTATTAGAATTTAATAATATGTATATAGTTGTGAGGCGCTATTTCACTACAAATTTATAGTTACTGATACGACTTTTTTCTTTGAGTGTATCAATACAATTTATTCCATTCTCAAAAGTATGATTTGATAATACTATCATTGATTTGATAGGCCTATAGTAATAATAATAAACGATGCAATCTTATATTATGAGACTTTCGACTGAATAAAATAAATTTTAAATATAAAAGAGAAAATTTTTTCCAGCGACATATAGCCGGCTGTATCGGTTGTCATTTTCCTATTCCGAAGTATTCAGAAACAGTTCAAGATCAAATTTGTTTAATTCAATCGCTGGACAATAAAATCTCTTCTGGAATTATGAGTCACTCTCGTTATACTTAGAACGATCAAATTTCATCAAAACGGTTCATAAAAATCATTGAAAATTTGTAAATTACGGACTTGACAGTTAATCATTTAAGTATACTGTAAAATTATGAAGAAATAAAATTCTTATTTCTGTAATACTTATCTTGGCTCCAAAAAATTTTTAAATATTATATCTGACTTTTAAAAAGACGAGACACGTGCTCGTTGCGAGCGATAAAGACATTCTGACCATTCCAGATGAACAGAATAGACAATGACTCTGCATTGTTTTGATTCTTTCGCCTGTCTGAAACGGCTGTTTATCACAAAGCGCATCAGTGAAAAGTGTGTTGACTTTTATCACCCCGCTCTCTCTACTTTTCAGTTCTTCTGTAAAATCCTCAATTCTCGGTTCGTTTGAGTACTCGGGATTTTATGTTTCAGCCAATCGAGACGATGTTGAGTAGCCTTGTCTCGGACTGGCGCCCCACTGATTCGTATAAAAGTGTCTCGAGAATCAGTGAGACGACGGATAGGCGACAAACAGGCGCGACACATTACCCGACATCTTGCACTCTTGTCATGCCGTACAGATAGCGAGCTTCAAGAGCGACGCGACAGGCGTGGGAGGTCGTTTTACGAAGAGGCCTGATATAAAAGGGAAGAAAAAGCTTATTATATCTTACAAGACAGAAGCTAACAGCAGAAATATGTGCGCAGCAAAAAAATAGAAAAAATCACGTAATATTCGACTATGGAAAAAACGTTGCGTTAACTGTTTTGATTAAAAATGGACAAATCAAAATTTGTTTATTGATTGTATTATACGTAAAATTCTAGTTGAAATAACGAGAATTTTGATTGATATGTTAATCTATACATTGGTACACGAAAAGAACGATTTTGCTGAAGCATTTAAAAATTTAACCAGATCGGAAAATAATTTCGTTGGACCATCATCAAAATAATTACGTAAAAATCTCAAGTATGACGAGCAATGCTGCAAAAACGCACAACCAGTTTGAGCGTTCTGCATAATTATTTTGATGGTCCAACAAAATTGTATTCAGATCTGTATCTATAATAGCTAAACTATTAAATATTTTAGCAAAATCCTTCTTTCCGTAATAAAAACGGACACAAATAAAAGTAAGACAAAAACATACGCGTTAAATTCTAATAAGTTCTGTAAAACGTGCTACAGGAAGGCAATACCTAATATATTAAACACGATTAATTAAAAATTTCTTTTTAATGTAACTAACTAACTTCAAACTCGGTTTAATTTACTTTATTTTTAGAAAAAAACTTTAATTTTTAGAAAAAGAGATAAAAAGTAAATTAAACCGAGATTAAAGTTAATTTGTATTGGTAAAACTGGGTATGAATAATAAGTAAAACAAAGATATAAGTGTTAAGAAAAAAAGTTCCGTAAAACATGTATAAAATACAGTTTGCGCACGACAGAAATGCAAAAATTAATCATCTACTATTATATTTAATATTTTATCATTATTTGTTTATATTAAAGTGAAATTGATGATAAGGGGGGGGAAGGTATTTTATATCTTTAAATGTAAGTACAAGAACATGTAGAGTTCATTCTTTTTTATTTAATGGTATTAATGATATAAGTGACATTGTGTATAAAAATCATCGAAAGGTAAAAATCTCGAGCATTATTTAAGATATATAATATCTTAAATAATATTTGATTGCGTATCTTCAAAGAGCCGCGTGTATGGTTCTTTGAAAATTCGTGCACATGCTTTCATAAGCAATCGTTGCATAAAATTTAATCGCGACTATTGAATGCGCTCGCTATAAACAGAGATACATATGATATTTTGTTTCTATCACTTTTTTTTAAACAATATTTTGCTCCTTTGTACTTTGTATTGCATTAATCTTGTGAAAAGTTGTATAAAAATATGCGTTGTATAAAAAACCTTTATATGTAAAAATACTTCAATTAGAACATCTTTTACTAATTAAACAACAAACAACTCAATCGTTTGTATTGTACAAGACTAAAATTCTTTGAATATAAACATAGTGTATTGAAATGTCGTATAGCATGTTGTAATATCGTAAAAAATTATCTAATTGTCATCACGAAATATCTCTTTGGTAGTTAATTGTACAATGATAATAATATAATATTATATAATACATGTGCGATAAAACGAGATATTGATTGTAGATGTTTTCCATTTCGGGTGATTCAGATCGACACAATTGTTCTATCTTTGTTACTAACGGAATGTCAAGAAAGATAAAATGATACTTGTATCGACTTGTGTCACCAAATGGAAAACACTCAACAAATAGCAAATATGAATTATTACAGCCGAAGTCGAAGTATGTTTTTATTTCTGCGTCAGAGTTCTTGCACACAAAAGCAATAAGATGTAAGCAGTACACAAATTAACATTTTTTTAATTTCTGTTACTTACATTATTGCTTTATATTCTCTACTGGTTGAGAGAGAGAGAGAGAGAGACCGAATTGCTTACTGCTTACGTCTTACTGCATACATTTTTCTGTATGCCTTTGTCATCAAAATATAGCAAAGGATGCAACAATAAATTGAAGAATCTGTAGCTGTGATAAGAAAACTTATAAAGAGTGAATTAATGTGACAATTAAAATTTTCACTTTGACTTTTTGTTTTCATCGTTTTTTCTTTTTCAATAATCTCTGCATTTTCGGATGTTGTATACCATTGATACGCAGTGAACATCAAATTCTATCATATACGAAAGTGCGGATCGAAAAGAAATAAACAATAAGCATAAACCTTAAGGTTTGCGTTCACTGTCTATTCATTTTTATATACATATTAAACCTAACATTGCTATCACAAGTATATACATATATACATATGCAGACGTGTGCGAGCACGCACACTCTCTTGCATAAATTATATATTTTTACATTATATATTATATTACACAATTTATATATGTAATATAAAATATAAAAGATATATGTGCCATGTGTATGTTATATATATATATTATATTTATATTTATATCACACACATATGTATTTATATGTATAAATAATATATTATATATATAAACATACATAAAAAAACAAATATATGCAATCATTGGCAATTTGCGCTTTTAAAAGAAGAATATATTATGTTTTTGTAGACGAATATACAGAGTGTCCAATAAAGACGATAACAACGCTTAAGGATAGTAATATATTCTTGAGATCATTTTAAGACGAAGATTCTAATATAATGTGATACAAAGCAAAACCAATGCCAACAACATCTTAACGTGCGAATTTTAGGCGCGATATGGTTCGCTAACTTTAAATGCTTATAATTCAAAAACTATTATAGCCTTGATATTTTGCAGGTATTAGGATTTTCGTCTCAAAATAATCTTAGGAATCTACCTAAGGGTGACGAATCGTTTCGAATTTTGAGGAACATTCCGATTTTCGGCTCTCTATAGAGGCGTCTCGAAAGAATGCCATTTATCCTGATTTATCATATAATGTAAATTAACATAAAATTCATTAGCATATTTAAATAACGTTTAAGTCCAGGATCATCCTGATATTTTTTAAATTTTAATATTGATCCCGGAATTGGCTGATTAAGAGTTGGTCATTTTTTACGAGTTATTACGGTCTTTATCGAATATCCAATATATAAATTAGCGAATGTAACTGAGAAAAAGAAGAAATGGAGTGCGATGGTAGAGTGATTGTGCAATAGTTAGAAATTCCGTCTCTTTCTATTTCTTCTTCCATTTTCATTGTATATTATTAAGAATAATTAGAAGAATGAATTTGTTCTACAATAAAATGGCAAATTGCTGTTGGGCGTCTATTTGAAACCTTGTTTTGGATAGCATTTGTAGATGTTCGACCATGCTGACACTTTATATATGTATGTAAGTACGATTGTAAAGTGTTAAATGCGATAAAAATGTCACGTACAGCTATTGCATTTGTAGTGCCGCAAAATTTCGCATCGAAATATATTTGTTATTACAATATATTTATGATAATACTCATGTCAAAGATTTATATCTGTAAGACATATAAAAACGAATATTCGTATTTCTTCAGTGATTTTATATATAAAATCTTAAATTTAATTTCAACTTTATTTATATTATAATCGTAAAATTACAAACTTTTTTACTTTGATCCTTAAATTTGTGACTTTTTAATATCTTGTCAATGTTTTATTTATATATTTACACTTACAAAAGATTGTTTTGCTCATTAAAAATCAATTCCTTTTCATTAACACCATGTAGGAACAATGATGTGTACATATACTTAGCGTACGCATTATATCGCTAAAAACTCACATTAAATTTTTTCACTTCAAATGTGAAATCTTCAATTGTAAAATGAGTTTTAACTCATATTATTAAAACCATTTAAGAGAAAATTACATAATATTTATACTATTTACCCGTGCAACAATCTTTGGTACATAATCACGTAGAAATGTTTATGGATTTTTAAAAAAAATAGCTTAATTAGCATCCTAATTATCTTTAAGTTTCATAAAAGTTATATATTATACATATATACATATATATATTTTAAATTTTATGAGAAATATATGGTATAACAATGATCGCGCGTCATGCTATTTTAAATTTTATACTAATTTTAAGCCATTTCAAATATCCATAAACATTTATACATATATAATGTATGTACTATATATACATATGTACACATTATATGAATGAAGAATAAGACGTGCAAGTAATTATGCAAATAATAAATATAACAATATGAAAATATAATGATATATATATGTATTAGAGTGTTTCAGAGGAACAAAAGTTCTTATTAGAAATCCCAAAATTTTTATAAGTAAGTCGGTTATAATGGTCTATTGATAATATTTTTGTTTTCCTTTGGTTTCAAATGAAAAATGGGCAATTCAAACTGGAAGTCAATTATTTTAAATGGAACATAGTATTTTTTAAATTACATATTCGTAAATAAAAAAAACATTCCATTAAAAGAAAATTGACTTCCAATCCAAAATTTGTTCATTTTTTATTCGGGAACCGAAGGAAAACAAAAATATCATTATTAAAGCGTTATACCTGATTTACTTATAAAAATTTAAAAATTTTTTAAATAAAAATCTCGTTTTTAAATGGGTGGTACGAGTGATCTGGGACACCCTGCAAACATATGTGTGCGTGTGTGTGTGTGTTACTTTGATATTATTTATCTGTCATCTTAAATCTTCAGTCTTAATCAATTATTCGCACGTATAATATTATATATCCATATCATAAAACATTTATTGCAACAAAATCGCGAGATAAACAAAAACAGCGTTCGTCCGCATGTGACACAGCCATGACCGTATTCGAGGAACGAGTTATATCAGGCATTGTTATGTCATTTTATCTTTATCGTTTATTAACCGTACAATAAGGACAGAATGACATAAGAGTGCTGATAGCACGCTCTCCAAACATATTCAATATATAATGACAGTAACAATTACTGAACTGAAACTGGTGGGAATCACGAAGTGCCATATAATTTTGTACATTGTCCGTATACCATGTATTACCATACTGATAATGCAGATAAGGTCGATTATAGTACAATGGCGATATCATTTGACTATGTGATGGTGGTTTCAACCAGGGTCTGTGAAGGTACATCTCGTTTTCGGCATTCATCTCGTTTTCGGCTGTTCTTGGGTTCGCGATGATCGGTTTGAGCGGGTTCATGGCAATTGTCCTAACATCATTGCGTGCGTCGTTGTCCGTGTTACTTTCGATTTCGCGTCTTAGTCTTTTCGGCGATTCCTGCGTCAAGTTCTCCTCCCTACTCACGAGGCTACTCCGTCCGCTTAAGACATGATTCGATTCGGAATCGGAGAAAGAAACGCTGCCTCTCTCATCATCCGCGCGGTTGGAACCCAATTGGGACTGTTGATCAGACTGCTGATATTTGCGCTTGAATCGTGATTGTCCCGACTCGCGAAAACCTTTTGCGAATGGATTATTATTGATCTTCAATTTCGTGATATTTTCGTTCTGTAAAAAGATCGCAAACGCTGCTATTAGACGCAATTGGACACGAAGAAACATGTATTACGATTAGATACTCTACGTTTTACGAAAAAGACAATTTTCAGATGATTTTCAATGCAAAAAAATAATAAAATATATAATAATAATTGATAAAGAAAGAAAAATAAAGACTAAGTATATGTGTAATAATTAAGATATATAATTATAATTAAAAAGTTTGTAATTTTTTATAGTCTTAATTCTTCACGGTCGAACTTCTACGATTCATTTATTTCTCGCAAATGAACGAAGATAAAGTATTTTGTCTTTAATTCTAATAGGCTGGTTTAATACGAGAAACAAAGAATTTTTATTACTTAGAGCAGCTTATAAAATCTCAAAAAAATCTAATCGATTATAATTATACAGATTCAAATGCTTGAAGAATTACGTTAAGCATTTTAGCTCGATATAGGATCACAAAAGATTAAATTATCTAATTATTAAAATGTAAATGTTTCAGAAAAAAATATCGAACATTTTGCTTTTGGATTTTATTTTATAATACTTACTTGATATGCTGTTACAGCAATAAATTCCGTCTCTTCGAAAATGAACGACGCGGCTGGATGAGAAAAAAGCTCACTGTAACTCGTCGCATTGGTACAACGGATTATCCAGATCTTAGGAACGTACTTGTGCATTGATGTTAATATTATCTGTAATATGAATTTTTTCTTAAATTATTAAAAAATATTAGACAATTAAAATAAATAATTAATATAGATAATTAAAAAGCGATTTTCTACCATACATCGTTAAAATTAAAATCAGCAATTTCAGAAGTTCATTGAACCGTTATTAAATTAATTATTAAACTATTATTGAACTATTAATAATCAATATTTTATAAGATATTTTTTCACATATATGTTTTGTTTGAACGATGCGATTTTTCATTAATTAAAAACTATTAAAAACTGGGAATACACGAAGGTTATGAGTCATATTATATAAATGGATTTTACTCTTTAAGAATTTTTAATTTTGAATGTTAAATATGAAAAAAAAATCGCTGTTACACAGTATCTACATCGCGAAAGACGATCCCGAAGGAGAGAAGGAAGAGAAGCACGAAAGAAGAGTCTTTCTGTTAG
>NW_017257592.1:121532-150890 GCF_001594055.1 Mycetomoellerius zeteki | reverse complement strand
GAAAGAGTGGGATGGAGCGCCGGGAATTTTATTAAATTCGTAATTAGTTTGAGGAACCGGGTAAAAGGGGCGCCGCTTTTTCGAGATAAGTTGGCGCCTCACTAAAGAGGCCGACGGTAGACACAGACGCGATTCCCGAAAACCAGACTAAGCCCTGCAACCTTCTCAGAATCACATGTCTCCGCGCCACCGAGAATCTCTCGTATGAATCTAGAGCAAGATGCATCACTTCAACGCGATCTGGTAGTCATTATAGTCAATTTCAAGCGGAATATTTATATTTTACATAAAGTTTCATTATATCAAAATAGGCATAACAAACATTGTTAAAAGAAGATAAGACTACAATAAGTTTTATACATATATTAAAGAAACTTAACTTCATCTATTTTCTTCTGATTGTATAATTAATATATTTTAGATAAAAAATTCTGTTTGATCTCTGTCAGATCTTTGTTTGCTGAATATTTAACGAGAATATTAATTTCTTAATTATTTTTTTAATTTTCGAGGGATATAAAATGAATTCTATTTGAAATGGGCTAAGAAGAAAAGTTTCGTTAACTCCCATGCTAAAGCAGAGATTAATGAAAAATTTTTGCTAAAATTCTGCAATTCAAAATGGCTATTATAATAAAAAATCTTGACTGTTTTTTTTTTACATTCGAACGTAATCACTTTTCTAATAATTCTTCATAATCTTTTCTGATTGCCTTCATAATCTCTTCTGATTAGATGCTTTAGATTAGATTACAGAGATTAAATAGATCTTCTTAAACCAGATCTGATCTCGCTCGTTTCCTAGTTGAAGGGAAAGGTGACGAAATTGATAAACGCGCAACAATGCGAATCTCTTGTTTGTCGCCGCTGTCTAGCCGCGGACCTTTATGGATTATCGTGACGCTTTTCATGCATGAATCGGCACTAATGGACAATAACGAGGGGCAAAAGTGCCGCCGCGCTCTTCTGCGGGTCCTTTTTGCCGTCGACAAAGGCAGAAGAGAACCGTAAAACGGCGTCCTTAACACCAACAGCGATGGCGGCAGCTAGGAACTCCGTCGGCTCATAAACAAACTCACTCTCGTTCAGCTCCAGAGAGAAAGGGAGGTATATCGATTACAGGGTGTTGTGGAGCGTGTTAATCTGCGTTCCTCATAGACGCTGGATCGGCCGTCGATGTGCCGCACCGTCTTGAGTAGCTTAAGTTTATCCCGGAAAATGCATCGCCGATCTTTTTTTTCTCAGAAATTTCTTTAATCCTCAACCACAAGACGCTTTCGCTTTCGAGCGAATTTCGTGAGAAAATAGCCAGAATATCCATAAAAATATCAGAAATCTTCGAAAATATTCTTACATATATCAAATCAATACATATAGCTATATATTTTTTAATGATAAATTAAAACTTGTTTATCAGAGCGAAGAAAGAGAGAGAGAGAGATAAGGAAAACTAAATTATAAGTATATGTTCTTATATCACAGTTATCCCATAAGAGATATAGATTACTATATCACTTTTCTGTCTATTATTTATTATCTAGTCATTATCTATAAAGATATAGAAAATAGGAGAAAATAGAGAGAAGGAAAAAGTAAAAAGGAAACAGGAAATATTGTAGCTATGAGTAACTATTAATGCCCATTTTCCACCTATATATATAGATGTGAAGACCAGTGTTGCGCTTAGATAATTAAAAATTATTTAGATATAGATAAGATAAATCACACAAAAATGTATCTTAGATATTTTTATCTAGATAATTTTTAAGATAATTAGAAATTTTTATCTAGATAATTTTTAAGATAATTTCGTTTTTAACTAACTATTAGGCAGTAAAACGATTTATGCCCAATTTCTTCACCTCTAGATAACTTTATCCAAGAGATATCTCCCAGAATATAATGGAGATACCTCCTGGATAAGGGTATCCATAACTTATCTGGAAGTGAAGAAATTGATATTAGGATACAAAAAATGTATTTATATTTTCATTAATCTTTATTTTTTACGAATAAAAGTTTTATGTACATTTCGTCTAACAAACGGTTTCTACGTGGAATTAATATTAGTTGTTCACAAATAAAAAGGCGCTCTACTGGTGCTGACAATGGCAATGATGTGTCATATTTAAAAAAAATTTGTTTGATTTGTATGAATACAAATTAAGAATATCTAATTCCTTAGATTTATCTTCTAAATATGAAAGTACTTCAATGTCGCTTTGAACTATGACTGCAGATGTCATACTAATTCCAGTTTTATCTATTATACCGTAAAAAAATTCTCATCATTACTACTACTAGAGGTTATATAGAAATTTTTTTACAATACTCTTCTACAATCTTAGTTAATTTGGAAAAGATTTTATCTAAGATAAGAGATAAAGATAATCTATATTCTTAATAATGTAGATAAAGATAAGATAAAGCCATTTCTTCATCTACATAATTATCTAGATAATTTTATCTAGATAATGGAAAACACTGGTGAAGATTAACTTTAATCTACATTGGTGGAAACGGGCATAATTGAATTAATGATTAAAATAAAACGAATCGAAATTGAATTAGATAAACGAGACAACGGTATTTCTCCATGCATTACAAATGGGAGAAGAAACATAACACGAGACAGCGGAGATGAGAGTGGAGAGTGAGAATTTTTAAAAACATTTTAAAGCTGTCAAAACATTGAAGAACCAGATAAATGAGCGAAAGCCACTAAATTTTTCTCTTTCTATTTCCTCTAAGGGATTGTCTTATCCTTCGTTTGTAACACGTATTTCTCTATTATCTTTCGTATACCGTTTTACGAGATGTTATAACCGTATAGCGAGTTTAATTACTAACTAAATAATTATCTGCGTTACAATATATACCTAATGTTTATTAAAAAAGTAAAATAAGTTATTTGTTAATTAAAAATGTATATATTTTGTATATATGTATGCAAAATGCATATTTTCTTTTAATTAACAAATAATTTATTTTATTCTTTGTTCTTTTATATACTATTGTATATAAAATTCAAACTTATAATTAAACTTATGTTTTCGTAGCTTCTTTCAAATTTAGTGTATACAGGATGATTCAACAAAACTGTCATCTGAAATAACTCATTACTTATTGATTTTATCAAAAAACGTTTTATATAAAATATATTGCATTTGGTGGGACTTTTCGAATGGATGCATTTAAATCTTTTATGTTTTAAATTTTCTGACATACTAAAATAATCTTCGTTTTTTTAAGTAGAATAGTATCCTTTTTTAGATAGGTGTGTAATTTATTTCGTGATGAGATCGATCTTAGTTTGATATTTTTCAAGGTCAATTATGATTGTTTAAAATCTTATTTTTTTATTAATAAATTTCAAAATAATCTGAAAAATGTTTCACTCGTCACCAGAATATTAGTGCGATAACACGATGATGCTCCTTCTTAAAATGATCTTTGAGTTTGAAAAACATTCAACAATATATTTCCCAGTTGTGGGGTAAAAAGAGGAAATTGTTTTCGTAATTAGGCAGACATTCGTGATTCGGATCTTTGTATTATCAAAAATGATGGATTTTTGTCAATGTATTTTATCTTTTATAAAATCTTCACAAGAAAGGAAAATCTACAGATGTCAAATCCAGAAGTCTTGATGAAAAGGATAGAATGTCTTATTTCTTCCTATTCAACGACCAAAAACATGTTGAGTGTTTTTCAAACTCGGCGGTTATTCTGAGGAGCTCTATTATGCCAGAATCCATACTTCGGTGGTGGCGAACGTCGTCCAGAAGATTTTAAAGTTCATTGATAAAAAAAAAGATTTCAAACGATTGTAAATGACCTTGAATGATCTTGAAAGATCAATATTTTAAGTTAATAAATTCGTTTCAAAATAAATTGTATGCTTAATTAAAAAACGATTTAAAAAAAGATTTAAAAAGACAAAGATTACTTTGATATATTAGAAAAATTAAAGACATAACAAATCTAAATATATCTATTCGACGAATCCCATTAAACAATGTATTTCATATAAAACATTATTTTTAATCAAATTAATAAATAATGATCGTTACTTCATATGGTAGCTTTTTTATGAACTGTTTATATATATATATATATAATTACTAATTACTATAAATACAATAACTAAGTCAGCGTATATTACTTACGTTACTCTTATCATTGACGTTGTTTGTAAGTTTTAATTTAATAAAGTTGATCGAATTATCCATCCAGTGGTCGCCAGTCGCGGGACTGTCGGGATGTTGATAAAGCCTACGGTTTAAGGGATACTGCGGATCTGCCGGTCCCGCGAAGCTCCAGCCACCCACATTGCCATTCTTATTCTCGTTCTCGTATCCGCAGTACTTGTGTCTTTGATTGGAGGCCGGTGCTATCTCCAAGAAAACATGATAAATTTCACGCTTTTGCAAACCGTCTATGTTTATTTGAACGGACGGGAACATACGTCTGTAAAAGATAAAAGAAATATCTCATAAACTATTTATATTAGATGACAATAATTGAGTCAATTGAATGAGCTTCAAATTTCAAAATTTCCCTAAACCACAAAGTTTTTTTTGTAAAAATATAACGAAAATAATATAATTCCTCATTAGGAGAGAATTCTTCGTAATATTTCTTCTTTTTATAGATAATAAGGAAATTAAAAAAAGAAGATAATATTTTTCTTTAGCTACGAAATGCGTTTGAAATGAAAATCGACCGTTGTCTATAGAATTGTTGCAGATCAGTCTTTAAAACGCAGCATTACAATCACTAGATCCGCACCGTAATTTAATCCCTGCAACTTTTCTTCCCTTCCCACAATACGAAAATAAAGAAAATAACAGCTGAGAATTACTAGCTATTCATGTATGATCTCACGAATTAGTGAACATTCTCCTAGTTCAAGTTAATATGATTATTAATAATCATGTATATTTGTTATATTATATTTATATATATTTTTGTTGTATATTTATTAAAATCCATTATTAAAAAAAACACTATAATATACTTAGGTATGTATCGATAATCATAAACTTTAGCGTAATAATGGGCGGAAATTTTATCGTTAATAAAAAATTTTTTGCTATTAGTAAAATTCTATATTTAAATCTTTCAAATGTATATCATAGTTGAAAAGTAAGATATTAATCCTCTACTAGGTATATGGAATTTTACACTTTCCATTAGCAACCTTTGAGCTTTAATGCAGATTTTTATTTTACCACAATATAAAAATCTGCATTAAATCTGTATAAAAATATTAAAAAATTGCATATTTTGTGAAAGCTTTAACAACAAGTTTTTATTGTCACAAGTTGGATTATATTTTACTTATTTTTTTATAGATTTAAATTTATCTATCAGAATTTATAATCAGAATATCGACTACCTTCAAAGTCCAACTTGGTCGGCTATGACGGAAGATTAAAATACAAAAAAAATGCATTTTAAAGTAGATGAATAATATATTTATAACTTTCCTAATCAGAATTCAATATAATGTTACCTTTGTTCATAAAAAAATTCAAAATTACAGAGAAGCCATAAACCATTTTTAATGTATAAAATTTAATTTTTTCTTAATTCTGACTTGCTAATAAAATTTGGTTTACAACGTCATTTTCAGAATTCAAAAATCTGTAAGAGACACCTTGCCAGGTTTCATTTTTAGCTGTAAACTGTTATCTACCAATGACATAAAGATCGTGATGGAAATGACACATAGCCATTTTGTAGATAACTTTTACCTCGAAGACTTTTGACGTTATTGAAAAAAAAAGGTCTCATTTCATGCAGGTAGTATTCGTACTCTCTCGAAGAACAAAGACCTTCGAAGGTTTCATTAGTCATTAACGTGCTGGCGACGAGTGGGCGTCGCCGAGAGGACGACGCGGTGTTAAGTCCGCTCCTATTACTACGCAGGACTTCCATACTCTCACCCTCGTCAACTAGTTTTTCCGGCTGCGCAAATATTTCTACGGTAGGTCAAATCGAGTCACAGTCCCGTTTGCTTGCCTAATTGCGGTTTTCCTCTACCTCACATTTCGCGTTTGCCTTCGTATCAGGTCGGCAGACTAACAAAGGATGTGGCCTTTGCAAGCCTGATCTCCGCCTATTTTTGTCATTGTCCATACATTAGCAGGTATGAAATGGCAAGCTTCGAGACTTTTCTTTAAAAGATAGTGAATCCAGGATTTTTCAATAACGTAGCAAAAAAATTCCTGTATGTCGTTATAAATTATCGAACATAGCAATCATATTATTTTTCCTTATTCTCTTAAAATGCACCGTTATAAGAGATTCGTTCTCTTGATTATTATTGTGGCATGATCCAAAATCTCGTCTTTTACGTTAAATAATTCTTTTCTCTCTCATTATTATTATTATTATTATTATTCAAGATTTTATTACAATAATATAACCACGGCTGAATGAAAAGAATGATAAATAAAAGAATGATAAATAAGCCAATTTTTGTCTAAAAAGCGCAACAAAATAAAATACATGTAATCTTATAGTTTTTAAATTGTTGAATACGATTGTAATTTTATTGTCTAAAGCCGTCTAAAGCCGTCTAAAGCCGAGAAAATTTCATACTTATAGAAATACCAATTATTGACTCTATTTCCACTTTATAATTAGATTAATAGATTTATATCTCTTGTGTAAGAGATCAAATTCTGAAATTTTTTTATTTTTTCAATATTATATTCTGATAAAATATTTAGTTTCTTATCACTCTCTTTATTTTCATAGTAATTCGTTTGATCCTTTTAGTGAATAAAAAACGTTGATATGTCTCTGTGAAGCTAGCCTCACTTTTTTAAAATTTAGGAAAAATAAGTAGAGTTCTGGTTGCCCCCTGAAGAGTTCTAGAGAATTAAAGCAGTGAAAATACCATTTGAAGTATCGAGGAGGGAGGTGGGGCAACTTCACGATTCCAACGTAAAGGTCGTTCATTGTTCGTATTACTCAGAGTGACTTTATAATAGTATCACTGCAGCGCGACGGGTCGGCTATAGCCTATCGGGTGCTCGTGCGACAGACGCATCTGGTTTAAGGAGCCTCTTACGATTACGCGGCAACGAGATAACGTCTGTAATAATGTGATATAACGCCGTGTCTCGGTGGCACGAGCTCTGACCCGCGTTTCATTCCGCTGATTATTAAGAGCCACTCGAAAGTCGCGTGGACTATTCATATCTCCTCGTATGAGAAGTACACGCGTCTGTTCAACATACCTCCGATATGTATCCCCGACATGTAATAAAAACAATAAATACGTAAAAACAGTAAACACATGTCTACGTACATACATACATATATCTTCAAGGTAACGATGAAAGTCTGGCTCGATCAAAACCGTGGTGTATTTTCATTTCTCGATTTTTCATATTTCATTGAATTTATTATTTATCACTTTTTAAAAATATTTCTTGTTTTAAAGTTTATCTGAATCCAGGTTATTTTTTTAAGACCTATTTTTTCTTCAATGAACAATCAATAATTTTTAATGTTTGTCCTAGACAGCACACAACATTAATAGAACGAATATGAACGTTCTAAGAATGTCTTGTACATTCTTAAAATGTTCTATAAACGTCTTTTGAAGTTGGGTACTGTATGGGGTTTAATTGTGATGACAATTTAAAATAATTTCCTAAAAGAAGGAAAGGCATAAAAGACATTCTTTTCTTAAATTACATAAGAAAGATTTCTGAAAAAGGTTAATAAAAATGACACAGGTTTTCATGTCACTTATAAAAAAACTTCTACTTTTTCTATACAATCTACAATTCTTAATGTTTCTTTAATTTATGACAATTTTAAATTTTTTTAGAAGAAAGTTAAATTGTGTTTCTTGAAAAAGATTTTTGAAAAAGGTTCGAGGATTATAAATCTTTTATAATGTTTTAAAAAGAATTGTTTATTTTTTCTTCAATGAACAATGAACAATTTTTATATTTTTTTAGTTTATGACAATTTGAAATAATTTCTTGGAAGAAAGAGAGACTGCTTTTGTCAATTGAAAAAGAGTTCTGAGAAAGGTTCAAGGAATATACACACACACAATAGAATAGTTTTTTTTAAATCGAAACCAAAGAAACTCCTTCAAAGAAACCCATTGTCCGAAATATATCATTTATTTTCAACGGATTTTCTTTAATCAGTTTTCGCACGGTCAAAAAATATCTACCTGTCAATTGCCACTTTTATTACACACTTTTCGGTCTACTTCATCATTATCGTATTCATTGTTGAGTATAACAAAGGGTCAACAAAAATAGACTGGGTCGCACGGAAGTCAAAATGATACTTAAAGGCGAAAGAAGTTGATATATATTTCAAAGTGCGAAAGCTGTTTATGCGGACAAATATCGTGCTGCAGAATATAAATTGTGTGATTGTGAAGTTCGCAAGATATAGGGTGCGGTCTAAATGCTTCGAAACTTTTAATTGATCAATCGGAAGAAAGAATTTTACTAATTGACTAATCAGAAAATGCTTCGAAATATTTGTAATATCAAGTGGACCGTAACCCTAGTGCGAGAGAGAAAGAGAAAAGAAGCACGTGGTAAGCACGTGATGAACTGTACGAATAACGACACGCCGGAAAAGACACGTACGAACGGACACCTTCGTCGCTATTGTACGCGACTAGCCCTCCTGGTGGAAAATAAACATATGCCTCAACATTTTTTTTGTTCCTAGAGCGCCGATCATCCGCTTGTGATCCGTCAGCTCGTTAAAATCACAATCGATGGTCATCTTGCGTCGACCAGCAGAGACTTTAGGTGGTCCAAAGTCACGTAATGAGATATTCACGTATAGCCTTACAAAAGTACACTGTCTTCCGCAAAAGAAACGCCAGGAAATGCGATTTTTCAGAAAATGCGATTCCCCGAAATAACATGCAACGATCATTTTTATTGGAAACAGATGTGCAAGAAAATAAAAAAAAATTGCGTAAGTTTAAAAAAGTATTTAAAAAATAAAATGCAAAAACGTTAAAAAATACTCTATATTATAAATAAATTATACATATATACTCAAATATCATAAACTAAATAAACTATAGAATGTAAATAAATGATTTTTAATTCTAAAAAAATCAACTTCGTATATTGTAAAATCCGTTAGTGTCAATGATATTTTTATTATAGAAGAAATTTCTACAATATATTTTTCCAAAAATCTATTCCTAACATATAACTAGATATGTATAATTCGGAAAACATTCGATGTTATTTACTTATATTACATTGCGCCACGTGTCGACGGAAAAGTAATCGAATAATTTTCGCAAATGTCAGCGCTTTGCGGTTTGAAAGTCGTGTGTGACTAATCGTTAAACATGAATAGCTTCTGAGTTATGAATGTCCATAAGCGGCTACCAATCTCTCCGTGATCGCTCTTCCTTCCTTCCTTCCGTCCTTCCGGTTTTCACGCCCACGCGATGCCGATATAACATGAAAGCATGGTGCGTGATATCACGCCCGTTCGCATTATCTACTTAAAACCACGCAAAATTCCACGTACGTTTTATCACGACTATTTACCGCCCCGAGTCCCTAATCTGAGAAGAAATTGTTCGATAGTTTCCGGCGAAAGCTTCGATCGATAAGAAACGGGATGCGACAAAACGACGTCTTTCTGCGACTATATTATAATACGTTGAAATGACGAGTTTTTCGTTTTTAAAAGACGAAAAATGCATTTCTAACTGTTATAACGTCTATTGATCGAGATGAACGGTAAAGGCACGTCGTAAAGGCATGTGTTGTGGTGCATCACCTTGTGCGACAAACACCTCCTGCGAGACTAATCGCGTTGTCGTCACTTCGGAACGTCCCAATCTGTCCGTCTGTCTAGTTAAGAAAACGATGCTATCGTGCACGCTGCATATTAAGAAAATTACAGGAATTTGCATCAGATCACAGATAAAAATTTTGGAAGCGACAGAAAGGAGAAGATTGAGACTAAATATCAATTAATATAAATGCTATATTATAATGGAAAATAATTCGATAGCTCATTAAAAACGATTGATGGTTACCATACGTCAGCTAAAAAAAACTTTAGGTAGGTAGGTAGGGTAAACTCGGGTATGATAGCCATAGTTTTTTAAAATGCAAAAAACATATATTTATTCTTGTTACTTTTTAACAATGTTTGGGATATTACTTTCACTGAAGCTTAAAGTAACAAATACTACCGAACTTAAAGAGAAAATACTTAACAGAACTTTAATTTTATCAAAATACTATATTACAAAGTATGCATTGGCCATCTTATCTGATTTTTAGGGAAAAGATGGCCATGATATTATGGGATAGTTGACCATATATATTTTGTGTTAAAAAATCAAACAAAGATTAAATTTATTTTGTTAGAAAACCAAACAAATTCTATAATTTAAAAAAAACAATGTTTGCAAATTTATTGCTTAGTTTTTGCCACACATTTGACAAACATCAACAAATGATGTACATGTTTCATGTAGCCACCGTTTGCAACGGATGCATTGAATCCAATCTACTTTTTCCATTGTGAGCTCATAATCGCGACGCGTGACGCGCTCAATGAAAACGTATCCTTATTTGTCCTTGTTATTCACCGAAATATAAAGAATAAAATACTTCATACGCTTCATGCCACGTCGGGCAATTAAACGACAAGATTCTAACCTCACAACGCTCACGAATGTCGCGATATTTATTGCAATTATAATAAAATCAAAGAGGAAAATCCTAATACTTACTTTTATTGCACATTATTCACAATAATTATTTAAAGTTAATATCACGAGCTGTGATAAGCTGCAGTCGACTTTTGTCTTACAGAACGATGCTGAGGTTAAGTTTTGGGTGTTCATGCGCCTTATTTATTGTTCTGTCTTTATCGTACATTAGATGAAAGCGCTGATAACATCTATACTAACGCAATCTTTATTCGACAGATGTCGATTACGTCAGATTGCATTGGCCAACTTACCACGAAAAAAGTGAGCCATCTTACCCTAACTATAACGGAAATATAGCTATAGTATTTATAAATAAATAATGAAAATAAAAGTATTAATTATAGGTCGCATATTGCAATTTATGTACCTTTATTGTGTATGTAATGTTGATTATGGCAGCTTAACTGTAATTTATTCGACATTATAACAGTTTTTAGCAGACACGTGCAAAACTTTGCAGATAGTCGAAAGAAAAAATATTAGATAATATTTATAATATTGTTATTTTGAATAGTGTACTCACATGAACTACTGTAAATATTGATTATCTTTAAGAATGACTATAAAAATGCACTATTTATCAATTATTGGAGAAATTATAGCCTATGGCCATCTTTTCCGTATGGCCATAATACCCGAGTTTACCCTATAGTATAGAGAGACAAGGCTCGATGACTATGTAAAAATATAAATTCTTTGCGTAAAAGTTTTCAAAAAGAAAATAACTTTCTCTTGGAATGAAAAGTACGCAACAAACGTCTTTTTCCAATCTCAAGATCTGGTATTCTATACAAGTTTTACTAGGAAAGAATTTTAGACCGTATTCCCTCATGTCCTTGGCCACCGTAAATCGGCGATAAGGGATAGTGCTCTCGTATTGTTTTTTTTTTTTTGCGGAATCCATTGTTTCGTAAGGGTATCGCAACGCGATGGCTTCGAGAGCGTCAGCGTGGCGCCTGACTGGGCTTCCGGTTGCAGACAGTGGGGGAGTGACCGGCATCTCTTCAGTGCACTTCTCACGGGCGCCGAGAGAAGAAGAGGTCTGAAAGAAAGTATCTCGTCTTGCTTGTCTCCAAGCGCCACGGCTCCACGCCACTCCGATGCGTCATATAAACGCGCGCGGAAACGTGAATAATTGTTATTATGACTAAATTTTCATACCTCCAATTATGATTTTGTTGACGATTTATTATCCAGATCTATTATATCAAATTTCGAGTTTTCTGTGTTTTACCCCCCTCCCCCACCCCCGTGGATTAAGGGAATCAGAATTTGAGAGATTATTATTTCGCGCCGCGATAGATTTGTTATCGTGTTATTTTATCGTTTGATTTAATTTGCGACATTTAAGTTGGAACTATTTTTTAATTGTTATCTTATTTATTTTTAGCGAAAAACTTACAAATAATATAAAAAATATAAGAAATAGTATAAAAAATAGTATAACTTTGACATTTATCTACTTTGAAAAAGAAAGAAATAGCAACAAAATGAGGCACTTACCGACCAGACTTCGTTATTATCATTTCCGTGTTGTACTTGTGAAATTGTTGCCAAAGATTCCGATTAGTTAATTCCGCAGTGACACCATGTAACAATGGAGGGTTTGGTTGATATAACCATCCGTTTGAACTCATCCTCTCATCTGCAAATTAACAGCATAATCAATTAGTTAATTAATAAAAAAAAAGAATGTACAAAATGCGGCGTTATCAACGCGTCACACCTGAAGATTATTCAGCGTCAAAAGACAAATGCCATTTATTACCAAATCGCGAATATTTTTGCAATGCAATAATGACAAATTAAACGTTAATTATGAAAATATCACCTTCCAAAACCAAGATGCCAACTCACTTAGGGAGTTTTCCAGTAAGGATACAATGTAACAAAGTGAATCATTACATCCTTGTTGTTCAACAACGTTAAAGAAAGATAAAATGCTAGAAAACGCCCATAGGCAGTATTTTATAAGAACTCATTTTTTTTATACGAATTATTAGACTACGATGGATAGGATAACAAGATATATATTAAAAATAGTATGATATGTATAATAATAAAATATTATAGTGTGTGTGTAGATAATATATGAAAAAAATTAATGTATATATCATGGTAACTCAAAGAAATATATATGTATATTATAAATAAATGAATACATCTAATATTATTAATAATATAGAAAAAATATATGTATATATGTATTATAGATAATATAAACAATGAGATAAAATAAAAACATTTTTTTAATTTCCTAATCGATAAGTCATGTAACACACTTAGTGTAATCTAAACTAAAACCTTCAAACAAAGAACGTTTTCTAATAATAAGAGAGAGAGAGACACAGAGAGTTTTTCAACAAGAGACACAGATGACACAATGTAACACATGAATCATTACATCCTTGTTGTTCGTTGTATAATGTTATATAAAGATAAAATGATCACTGTGTTGTTGGAAGCTCCCATAGTCCAAGCCTAATATTTCATGTGTCGTATGACAAAGATTTCAAGTTTGTTGATTGATTGCAAGACAGAAAAATCCGAGAATCTCTCTATCCTAGGCTTGAAAAGTTTATCGTAAAACAAAATATGGATAAATGTAATATTAATCTAACACAATAAATTATACTTTATCCGTGTGTGTTTAACAAACAATAAGAATATATATAATGATTTATTGTCATATGTGTAATGTCCAAATATTTTTGTTGGAAAATGTCCAGAAAAAGGAGAGAAAGGGGAACAATAATATACTGCAAATATTAAGACTAAGAGAATTCAATTTAATATAATGATGACCGCTCGCCACTATCTTACGCGATACGAATTGCCAATAGCACGCAGACAGTATTTCTTCTGAAAAAACGACGCTGTCTAACAATGAGGGTGAATAGGAAAAAATTAGCGTGGGTGAGGTAACATAAATAGCGGAGCAGCAGGGGCTACCCTTTACAGCGCCGTCGTCGACCACCGCACTTGTAGCATTAGGCATGGACACGATTATCCCGGCACCCGTAAACCGCAGTAAAAAGCCACTCATAGTAGGTAGATAACGATTATTTGCCTGACCGAAGGTCGGTATCCTTTCATCTTTCGGAATAATCGAGGCGCTCGCAGTGCCCAATGTGTGTCGCATTACGTGGGATATTTGGCGATCGACATCGATATAGGGTGACCGAGAAGAACACCGTCTCCTCATTATAGTGCAAATCAATTGAGAGCGACCTTTCTCTTTTAGGAACACCGCAAATGGGGATGCTGGTCTCAGATTTTCACAGGCAAAATTCGCATTGGTCATGAGACACATCAACTATCACTATATTAGAACTGTATGAAAATTATTTTCTCCGTAAAATATATCCCTTTCTTGAAAATTTATAACTTAATTATCTTGCTAAGGATTTTTAAATTAAAAATAAATAAATAATAATTGCGATAAACAATAACAATTTAATTTTGTGAAGAAAAAATGAAGAAAAAGTGAAGATAAAAGATTGAATTGAGTGGGAGGTTTCAATTTACAATTGAAGGAATTGGCGGAATAAAGACACAATTCTACTTAGGCCCTTTTTCCCGAGATTAGCGTAAATAAACAAGGAATTGATGTTGCTTACATTATTTAAATATGAACGTGTTTCGATTGTCTTGTGGTGGTGAAAATGATATAATCTATGTTTAAATGATTTAAAATTATTAATGAGATTTTAACCAGAGACTGAATGGTACGACAATAATGTGTCTTCATTACAACATATTTATGTTAAAAAATCTTACGAAAACTCACAGATGATAATTGAACATTATTTCAATTTATTTTGTACAAGTAACAGTAAAATGTATTTCATATTCATTTTGTATTTCTTCTAGAAGAATGCGAAAATAAAAAACGTTTTTGTAGTTCATAGTCTTTTCTTTCTGTCGATTCTTACAATATTATGATCAATATTCGGAAAAAGGGACTAAGTACATTTTTTAAATTGCAAATAACTTGTTTTTGATTATAATAAAATGAAAATATTGATTATAATAAAGAAATATTATAACAAATAACTTCTCAAAGACATTATATAAATATACATTTAATACTGTTCCCATTTGTGGTATAATAAAAAAGTAACAAGTTATTTTAATTTTTATTAAAATCAAGATTGTAATTAGGCCTTTATTCTGCTCATCCCCTCAATTGTAAATTATATCTTAGATATTTTTACGTATTATATC
Source organism: Mycetomoellerius zeteki (assembly GCF_001594055.1). NCBI lineage: Eukaryota > Metazoa > Arthropoda > Insecta > Hymenoptera > Formicidae > Mycetomoellerius > Mycetomoellerius zeteki. The sequence goes on along the minus strand of NW_017257592.1, from coordinate 135,907 downwards.
AATATATTTCTAACAATTTATTTGAACTCTTAAAAAATTTCTAAAAATGCCAACTTAATAATTATAACTTGATTGTCGTGCTAAGAATTTTCGATAAAAACAATTTAATTTTTTCGATGATAAAATAATTCAATTAATGTAAACAATTAATTTTGAAGAAAAAAATGAGAAAAAAGTGAAGATGAAAGACTTAATCGAATGAGAGATTATAGTTGATTGCCAATTATATCACAGAAAAATTATATCTTTTTACGATTATTTGTCACACTTAACTCACTTTTATATTTTATAATTTAATTTCCTTGTATGTACATATTACTTTAGATCGGTATTATTATAAAATTAGAATTATATTGAAATGTCATATATGTACCGTCTAAGCGTGCTATTTCATTTGTCCGTTTTTTGTCGTACAATAAATTTTTCAAGCTTGTTGATTGGCTATAGGATAGAGAGATTCAGGAAAACAGGAAGCTCTGTTTTGGAGCCAATTAATACGCTTGAAAAATTTGTCGTGTGACAAATGTAATCTCAGCTAATTGTGTTGAAAATTCAAAATCCTAAATCGTAAACACAAACCGTTAACCTTCACCGGTCTCTCATCATATTATGGTTGATTTTATAAGACAGATTGAAAGTTCTTAAGAACAAGAGTACTTACCGAAGTTCCGTAGAACGATTGATGGGTGCTGCGTCAAGATTGGCGATCCTAGCAGTTGCAGTTGTAGGGGCACTGGAGGATTGTTCATATCTTGAAGAAACATTTCCGGAGGATCGACGTTTTATTCCCTTTTTAATTGTCGATCCCCGAAGGTAACGCGGAAATGCTCAAGACAAATTTTTGGAATCACGTGCACCTTCACTCGTGGAAAGGACTAAGGCGACTGACTTACCACAAAATTGGCAGAAGGAAATCAGTGCAATCCTCCGGTACACGGACCCAACTCCCAAAGTCCCAACTACATCACAGATTCGCGCGCTCGTTGGTCGAACACGGCCGCCCTCAGACATCGCCGCACCGCCTACGCGAACTCGATTGGCTACATCTCTATCTCAACAAGTGGAGGGAGGCCATGAAACCAGAACGCGCCAAAAGTCGCATATGTGTGTCGCCTTTGCACATCGTCTCTCACGACAAACACGCAGAAAGAGAGAAAGAAAAAAAGGAGAAAGATATTACAAGGTAAGAAAGTATGTGATGCGTTATACAAGTTACATTTTCCTGATCTTTCGATGCCTAGAACGGCTATTTACTTAAAGGCTGCAAATTTTTTACTTCCCGATGATATTTTCTTAGAATACATGAAAAATCTGTTGAAATTAATAGATCTTTATAGACACATATCTAGATATTTAATTTTTTAAATATTTTACTTAGTTATTTTAAATATTTTAATCCCTTTTCTAAATGTTTCGCTCTATTTAATCTTTCGGTGCCTCTTTCGCATGGCATATATGTTCAACTTTTTCTTTTACTTTATATGTTATGGTTTTTTTTTATTAATAAAGATAAATATAATACGTTTCCTTGTTATTATATTATATTCCTTAAGTCTGTTTTAATTGAAAAAAGAATTTGTTATATGTTTTTATGTAATATTTTTATATAAAACTCAGTATGTTGTATAGATACGTGACAAAACGTATAATGTGACACCGAAGAGTTAATGTGTGCTATTTGTAAGGTTAATAAGTATATTGAATATATTATTTATATCAAGAAAGAATTTTGAGTTTTCATTAAAACAAAGCTCGATACTCAAACTTGAGCATTTATAATATAATAGCATAAATATAATTATATCTTTATTAATATATATAAATGTATATATGTATGTATTATATGTACATTTATATAAATATTTTTATAAATATTTACCTATATACTGACTTATATATGAAAAGAACGATTTTGCTGAAGTATCTAAAAATCTAACTAGATGCAAATCTGAAAATAATTATATTGAACTATCAAAATAATTATTTAGGACGCTTAAGCGAATAATAGACTGCACAAAATTTTTATCTTATGAAAATATCGGAAACGTGGCAGAAACCGTTGTCAAAGACAACACAATTAAAAATTGCAGTTTAATACAATTTTATATAAGTAGCCCTTTGATACAACATATAATATTTATACATCTCGGAACTTTTTCATTTTGACCGAGAAACAGACCTAACTTAACATTCTGATTCTTTTTAGATACTTTGGTAAAAATTTCTTCTTTTTATATACTTATGTATATACCTATATATGAATAATCATATATAAATAAATTTTATTAAGCGCGACATTCTGTTTTAATAATATAGGATTAACTAGTGTCACTAGCAGGCGTTAATTCCTCGCGTTCCAGCGGCAAGCCGTCGCGAAAAATTGACAAGTACATCAAATGACTGCGTCGAGATCGTTATCGCCGTTTATTCCACCAGACACCGACCCTGCACGGATTTGTATCGCGTGTTCCCGAGGATCTCGTCATACGTTCCCGTTATGAGCATCGTGCATGAGACAGAACACGGAATTGTCACCACAAATTACAGAATCCGGCAGGCAGACAGACGACCATAAACGGTTTGTTCTGGAGTCGAGATAACGAAGAGAAGAGGATAAAATCACACAATAGACATATTTTACAGAATTCTTTGTAAATCGCGTACTGCATCAATAGCGATAAAGTTTCATTATTAGGAACTATCAAAATTTGAAATCTTTTATTTCAACAATGAGGTATAAAGTAATATATTTCCTATGAATATTCAAAATATTTTTAAATCTTTGATTTTAATTTTAATAACGATTTCTTAAATTTCTTTTGGTTCAAAATTATATATATATATATACACACACATAGCTATATTTGTGTTTATATCTAGACACATACAAACATCTATATACATTTCTATATGTGTATATTTTTGTATGAATAATATAATATATATTTATTGTACACATTATAGCATATATATTATATACATATATGAAATATTTATAATTAATATTATATAAAACACGAGCTATATTCTATGTGCGTTCGCATTTATGTGAATATTTAAGAAAATTTTATTATTTTATATAATAATTTTAGAACTTTGTAAAGCATTTTAAGTTATTATTTTGTTATCAATGTTGTACACATTGTTATTATATTTATTTTTTTATAATTAATTTAAGTTGAATGTTAAAATACTCAAAGGACCCTGCGACAGTACATTTATACTGCTTAATAAAAAGCAATTATTTTAATCTTTTGTCTTGCTTTTTCACCTTATAAACTTATATGTCCAAATAAAATTGAATATTTTATATAATAAAAATAAAAAAAGATTAAATTATCGATTACATTAATTATAAATGAAAAATAATCAATTAAAAAGCTCTTGCCTGCATAACATTGAGATATTATAGGTATCTATTATATATTAATTAATTTAATGTAAGATGAATAATTCACGCTACTGTTATAATGGTAAAACATTTTTCTGTTTCATTTGTAAAGAATTTTTATAAAATAGTTTTATGTTTTAGAACTAAAGAAAAGACTCGTTGATTCAAGTTTTTAAAGATTCGTATGTCATGTGATTGAATGCAATATAGAACAAAACTTCGACTTTTTAAATTTTTTTTTATTTGACTAAAAAAGAGTGAAATCTCATTCTAAAGAATTTAGAAAGAATATAAAATCTCGATATGAATTGAAATGTAAACTTTTCCAGAATGCAAAAAATTGCACATTTTTCAGTTTGCCCTAAAATTTTACTCTTCTTTACTTTTTCATTTTCTCTTTGTATATTTTTATTGCTTAATAGGTGCATTCAGAAACACGACCGCTCACTGAGCGCTCAGTGAGCTCTTGTATCTGTTTGATCTATATTTTTAGATCTGGAATATGCTAATCAGATGCAAGAGTTCACTAATTGTAAGAACTCAGTGACTGGTCGTGCTTCTGGATGCACCTATTGTAAAACTTTCACAACCATAAATTTTTTTTCCTCTTTTTTGACTAATCACTATTATTCTTTCTCTTTTTTATCTCTGTTTTTTTCTGCAGTATTTCAAATATAGTGTATAACAAATAAAATTATTGCCGTATAAAGAATTTGTGACCTTCAATAGGGGAGACCGGGGACAATAGTAACACGGGACAATAGTAACATCGTTAATATTTCTTAAACTATAATAGATACATATGTGTATGCGGCTGCATGATAAAATTCTGTAGACAGATCGGCATTGAATCGTTCGTTACATGCTGATTCTCGCGGAACGTGTACGGGTGCAAAAATTATTTTTTTCATGCATCGAGTAAGTTTTATTGCGTGCACAAAATCTAAAATATTTTTTTTTCTTTATAATGAAGGTATAGCGTATTACCATAATATGTTTTAATGATTATCTGCGTTGATGGTTTGTACATTTGGGTTGATTTTTATTTAAAAAATTTACTATAAATCATAAAATATCATTAGGAGACAATAGTAACATCAATGCCTGGGATCAGTTGTAACATTACAATCATTCCCAAATTTACTTGAGATTTTATTTTAGTATTATTTTGTACAATGTTATTTGTATTTTTCTTCATAAAATTCCATTAACAAGAAAACATAAGACAGATAAGAGAAAAACTATATAAAAGAAGTGTCTTTATACAAACAGACATTTAAAGAAGTTATGAAGGACTAGATATTCATTTGTGCAGCTGCAAGAAAGAGTATGACTTATGTTGTTGTGTTACGTATCTCTGGCAAATGTGGTACACAATTATCCCCCTCTACTGTTATAATCGTTACTATCGTCCCTGGGGGGTTTGGGGGGGGGGGGGGGGATGATTGTAACAAAATTCCTCATAGTCTTTAAACAAACATAATTTTTTTTCTAGTTACATAAAATAATTAAATCAAAGAAAATTTTGTTTCTAAATAAATTCTATATCTAAAGATATATATTTTTTTAATGTAAGTATTATATTTTAACTTAAAATGTTATGTTATAACATTTCAAAGTCAAAATATTACTTTTGTTCCCGGTCTCTCCTATGGTCTTTTTTTTGGAAGTGTGGGTTTTTAAATTGAAATGGGATGACTCATCACTTTAACTTTAACCATATCGCAATAAATAATTGTAATAGAACAATTTTACCACCAATCAATCTCATAAAGACATCAGGAGATGCGGTAGTGTCTCCGGCCATGTTCAACTATCCTAACTACTTTAGGATTAATGAAAATGAAAATGAAAGACACTACAAGTCTCTTATCCCGAGCCATCAAAGTCCATTTTTGGGGGGTACAGAGCTACTAAAATATAAAAAATTTTGAATACATCTTATCTCGCCACAGATCAAGTTACATTATAGATATTCCTATAGTTGTATACCGACAATTAGATTTTAAATTCGATTCTTGTGACAAAGCTATTATCAGTGAAAAGTATTCAGTTCTTTTGATCTAGGAAATTATAAAGAAAGATAGTAAAAAAAAGAAATAGAAAGAGCGAAAACTTACACATTCTTTATTAACATTCTAAGACAAGTTGTCTAAGAATAAACAAAGAAAAGACAAGGAAAGAAAACCAACAAAATAATAAAAAAATTGATATGAAAAATAATAATATAAGATAACAATGATAAAAAAAATAAAGTTTAAACAATTAGGAAAATAAATTTAAAAATTAAAAAATTTATAAAAGAAGAAAGAAGGAGAGAGCGTAAGAAAATAAAGAGAAAATGAAATAAAATGTTTTATAAAAGTAAGAAATAAGTTATTAAAAAAAATATGTTTAGTCTCCTAGAAATTTTTCAATTGTCAATCAATGAAATTGAACATTTATATCTATATGTTAAATAGCAGCCAACGTTAATTTATTATAAAATATAAAAATAAAAAATATTAAATTAAATATCTATAAATTAAAACGTTAACACTTTGGGTGCATCCAGAAGCAGAACGCATCTGTTCACAGAGCGCTCAGTGAGCTTTTACATTTGATTGACATATTCCATTAGATTTAAAAATATAGACCAAACAGATACAAGAGCTCACTGAGCACTCAGTAAATGGTCGCGCGTGCTTCTGGATGCATCTAATGACTATGATGGTTATTTGTGACTGCTTCAAAACTGTTCAAAACGACTGTAAAAGACAAAATCATTTAAAATTTTAAATGATATAAATGATAAAATATTTTTAATACAAATTTTAAAAACATATTTTTAATGTTTTCGAAATGGAGGTACTTAGGTATAATACTCATGCATTGATAGAAGGATTAATGATAAAATCGGACTATATCGGCCAAGATATCAGTTAACGATAGTTGTAAAATAGATACTCTTATTTCCTCCTCATTCTTCTTTAATTAATTGTTACCTTTGAGAAATGTTTTCAAATTCCAAAAAAATTCTTTCCGTGTAGAAGTAGATAAAAGATGGAACTAGTGACATTCTGTCAAATCGACGCTCGTAGATATGCTTTCTTATACCAACTGTGGAAGCCAGTCAAAATTTGTAGTATAAACAGGCAAGAACAGGCGCAATGACCACTTATCCTCACAAGCAACTAGAACCTCGTCCGGGTGCCTCATTTCGTTTGCTACTGTTTATACATTCCCAACGGAAGTTTTGTCAAATCACTCGGTAATCTGGGTACGTCATCACAAATCCTTAACATGAAAGAATAAAAGAAAGAAAGGAAAGAAAGAAAGGATCGAGTCAATTTCATATGAGTATCTCACCTCAGGTAAAACATTTTTCCCCTAGCACTTCGTTCGAGATCCCAGACAGCACACAGTATTTATAAAATATTTACAAAATATTTATAAATATTTATAAGATTTATTTTAAATATTTTATAAATATATTTTTTTAGAAATATTTATTTATATTAATCATAAATATTACATAAAATATTTAGTCTATATTTTAATAATACTTTGAATAAAGCTTAATATAAAATATGTGTATGAAATATTTATATAACATTTCACAAAATAAATATTAATAAACATTTATCATAAATATTCTGTGCTGTCTCAGTAAGATATAATACACATAATTATTTATATATGTATAATATATATATTAATCTCTTTTCCTTTTCAATTAGTTGTTTGGTTTTATTCTTTCTCTTATGAGTAGGGTCTTTAATCGAAGGCCAATATTCATATCCAAGTAGCATTGCATAAAACATACGCGACGTTAAGGGTTGAAAAAATCAAGGAAATATCAATGACTAAAAAATAAATGTAGCGCTTAGTGAACATGACTCTATTGTTGACAAGTAACAAAAAAATTTCAAATATTAAACTTTTAGTTATATGTATGTACGACTCTAAATAAATTCGTTGTTTATATTTAATAACGAATTTATTTAGAATCATACATATTATTAAAAGCTTAATATTGAAAATTTTTTTTATCACTTATTTATTCAATAAATTGGGTTATGTCCATTAATTATGCACTAACTGGTACATTTACCTTGTCAGATGTTTTTACTGAAAATGGGATCACATTTGTTGAAAAAATTTTTGTTAACATATAGGTAAGATTAAAATTACGAGTTGTGTAAGATGACCTTTATAAAAAAAACAAAAAAATAAATATGATCACATTTGTTAAGATATTGTATGGTACTTTGCAAAATATTTTTATCTATCATGCAAATAATATTTTTGATTTTAATTAAATACTCTTATTTTTATGTATTATTTTTTAAGAATAGAGAATCGTTCACAACTTGCCGTCTCGCGTAAAAACACGGTGCGGTCTCGCATTCGTTCCTCGCGCTGCGCGTTCATTTGGCGGAAGATACTATCTTATTGTCTCTTAATATATATATATATAATTAGATTATATCTTTAGGGGGAATAGCATATTTTTTGTTTTACATTATAATCGAATTACATAATATGTTATTAAAAATTTTGTACTAGATGGTTTTCACTTTTATAAACGTTTTTGATGACGCGGTATGCATACATCAAAATGGTAATAAATAATGTGAGTTTGTTTGCTGGGTTCCTCATATTGGCACTTAATTAAATAACTTACTGTTACATACGAACAGAAAGATAAGCATGATATAAAAAATAAGCATATATATATATATATCACACGTTATATCTTTTATGTGTTTCATGTATTCTCTATTCTATGTATTCTCAAACTATTAATATAATCCGCTGTTGTTATTTTGTTAGTTAAATAGTCATAAAGAAAATTTCAAACATTTTTTTATTAAATAATTTTTTTCCTTTCCATATCTTATCTCGTCTTCTCTTCACATGAGAAAGATAAAGTTTAAAATCACGAGTTTTATCATCTCTCTTCTCTTCTACAAGTAGTAAAGGCAATCTATTAGATGTTACTTTGAATAACGTCATAATAAAAAAAGTCATACTGAATAATAATAAAACAATGTTGTAAACAAATTCAATCATATGTTCATAACATCTGATCCTCATGTGTCGAATCGTGCAGCGAGATTATCAAGTTAAACAAATAAAACGTATAGTCAAGTTATTAACATAAGCGTCGGCAAGGATATTTTATTATTTCAGGACAAATCAAACTAAACACGTATCGTTGTTGTTCACGGAGATGCAAGAGATAAGCGGGGATACGAATATGGAAACCATACCGCTGAGGTCATCGTTAATACTTTGTAGGAGATGCGTCTCCTCGCACTGCTATGAATACAAACAACGGATAATAAACGGATATAAATAAATAATAGGAAGTATTATTCTTTATAGTGATTTTTTAATTGTTGTGTATATGATTTAGATAAAATTTTAGATTGCATGTAAAGGTCCTGTGATTTATATGTACGTGCTACTAGGAAGAAAATTAGCCCTATCCTTATTAATTTAACTTTTTTAAATCATTTGAGCCTTTTTTCTTATATATTATGAAAACACGAATATTTTGTCCAGATATTCCATGTGTAATTTTGTTTAAAATCAGCGCGAAACATTATACTGCAATATTAAGTATTGTGTACGATGGTTATAATATTCACAGTGGCGGATTTACACATTTTGTCACCCTAGATCCTGTACTTCTTCGTGCCTCTTTCAGACAAATAAACAATTAAAAAAGATATCGAAAGGTATTACTTTTTCATCAAAACATCAAGATTTTATTTTTCTGCTCCAAAGCACTACTTCAAATTGGCAAAAATGCGTCACAACTGGCAAACCTGCACAAATATAAAATTAACTTTCCGTTTGTTCTTTTTCGAAGAATTCTGTACTAGTTCTGAACTAGTGCAATATGTTAGAGTGAAACAAACTATACCTGTCTCACTCTAACTTACTGCATCAGTGTACACCAGTTCAGAATTTGGTGTGAAAAAAGAAAAGGCCTTTTAATTTTGGTCCCTAAAAGGATGGCGCCCTTAGGCCCAGGTCTCGTGGGCCTCTGTCTAAATCCACCACTGAATATTCATGTTTAAAAATGTCAGATTTGTGTGTCAAAAACATGTAATGTATTTTGTTTAAAAAATATATGCCCTGCTGAAAATAAATGAAAGATAATGTATATACAGGGTGTAAGTGAAATAATGCCCACTAATCATACAGTGCTATTCCTAATAAAAAACTAAGTCGAAAAGTCCTCTACCATTTTGCAATTTTCGCGATAGTTAACGAGATATCAATTTCTAAATATTGCCGAATAAAAGAATAAAATCGATGTATAAGACAATTTTGAAATATCTTTCCGTGTTCTTTGTGAAATATTTTGAAGATTTTCCTTAAGGAACTCTTAAAGATATCTTAAAGCTGTCGTATACGTCGATTTTAGATATTTTGCTCATTAGATAACTAAAAAAAATATTGCGAAAATTGCAAAATGGTAGAGAACTTTTCGTCTCAGTTTTTTATTAAGAATAGGACTATATGATTAGTGGACGTTATTTCAGTTACACCCTGTATATCATAAATAATCCATATACACATTTAAAAGAAAAAGAAAATATATTTAAAAACAATCAGATTACCCTTTTTATTACCAATATTTATAAAAACGACCGGAAACATTGTCCACGAATGTTTGAAATTCAATTGTTGATAAGATATAAATTATTTTGTATAAAACAGTATACCATGCTTTTCGATAAAATGGTCATATATGCCTTTCAATAACTCTACATGTGCTTATATCTGCATATATGTATAGTCGGGGTCTAAAAGGTTGCAACATTTTTTCTTCGATAGATTTCGGAATGCAGCCTACTCACCAAGCGATTGATTCTTATTCATGGATCGACAAATAAGAATCAATCGCTCGGTGAGTAGACTGCATTCCAAAACCTATTTTAAAAAGAGTGTTGCACATAAAATGTTGTACACAAAATAATTTGTATCTTATTAACGATTGAATTTCACTGAACATTCGTGGACAGTGTTTTCAGTCGTTTTTATAAATATCGATAATAAAAGTGTAATTTTCTAAAATATATAGTGTTACTCCTTATTTTCTACAATTTAAATTAAAATATTTATTTTTTAAGTAAATCAAATTGACGAAGAAATACGATTTAACTCTAGAGACTTGTATAATATTTAATAAATAAAAAATGCATACAAATGAAAAGTTGGTAGAAGAAATGCAAGAGGGGATTCCCAAAAAATCCGCGGAAATGTAACGTTATGTGATTCTAATGTTTCTAATCATTAATATTTGTAAAAACATCTTTCGTATTTATATTCTGTACCACAGTCTCTATATTCATTCATGTTTCTTAATTCGTGTGATCCTAATCCTTTGAATGCGTGTAATATAATAAATTTAATGGTATACATATACGATTCCAAAATTTGATCAGAAAGATCTTACAATAACTTCTCTATTTTATTTGCAAAGTACTGTCAACCAACATTTTGTCTACTAGCTTTAAAATATGTTCCGATCTCTTTAAATTATGTGTGTTTATTTTTTCCATATGTCGTTTTCATTGTTTTCCTTTCATCTCTGTTTACATAACTTTTCTTTTTATCGCATAAATTATAGATAGTTTCCAATTGGAAAACAAGACTTCGGCATTGTACAGCTAAAAAGTATAAGTAACAAATCTGCGCACGTGTTTCCAATGTTGTAAATTCTATAAATCTCTGAGGCTGCGTCCCCATGGAGAAAGAAACAGCGGAACGGAATATTGACAGAAAAGAGATAGGATGAGAGTTATCCTCATCCTATTTCTTTTCTGTCAATACTCTGTTCCGCTATTTCTTTCTCCACGAGGACGCAGCCTCAGACAACACGCACTATCAAGATCTCTTTATATGTCTTTCAAATATATCTTTTAAGCCCAATTGCATCAATACTTCATTTTCCCTCTTTAAAGTTAAGAGAAAGAGACAAATAAGAGAAAGTTTCAAATCTTGCTTAAGTACAAACAAAAAGTTCCATTTTCGTCAAAAAATAGTCGAGTAAAATCAACTGTAATTCAAAAAATTTGTAACTTATAAAAAAATTCTATGTATTTCTTTAGAAAATGTGATTTGTTAAAATTTGAAGTAAATATGTTAAAAATTGTTTGAGTTCTACTGCTAGCCAACTTAAAAAATACTATTTTGAGAAAAACGCGTTTAAAGTTTTGGATGTAAATACTTTTAAGTTAACGATTGAATTTTTAGGAGCCTATAACTTTCGAAAAAAATTATGTATCGCAAAATAAAATCACTTGCACTTTATCTTTGAGACCCTAAAGTGTATTTTAAAAAGAAAAATATCGATTTTTTGAAAATTTTACGTAGGTGTTACCCCTCAACATTTAATTGATTAAAGTCAAAGTAACAATTCAACAAAGGTACAATCAGGCCTTAGACATATATTTCAAAAGATATCTTTATAATATCTTTATGTTTTTTTAGACATGTATGATGTTGTCTGGGTATGATTTTCTATTAGAACTTAAAATTGATTTCCCCGAATTGGTAAAAAATAAATAATCTAATAGCTTTTCCTATAACGTTCAGTTCTCGTCCTTTTCTCGATTCTTACGTCTAGTTGTGTATCGCTTTCACGACATGCTATGGATTATACATCGTCGACCGACTCACAAGGGAACCTCTCGAGGTGTCAAATTCTGATTTTAATGAAACTTTGTGAACTTGTAACTTACATAAAGAGATGAATTTAGAAAATATCAGTTGCGGCTAAAAAACGGTTTGAAGGGGTGAAATCACCCCTTACGTGTACAGCGGTTTTCAACTTTTTCCGTTATATCTCGAAAACTATTTGAGATATAAAAAAATGTTTTATACAAAAGTTTTACAACAAAATTAGTTGTATTCAATCGCGTTTTTAGAATAATTATTTACCAATTTCTTTTCAAAATTTTGAAAAACTGAAAACCGCTGTACACGTAAGGGGTGATTTCACCCCTTCAAACCGTTTTTTAGCCGCAACTGATATTTTCTAAATTCATCTCTTTATGTAAGTTACAAGTTCACAAAGTTTCATTAAAATCAGAATTTGACGCCTCGAGAGGTTCCCTTGTCAGTTACTCGATACTTGCCGCTGGTCTGTACCTTTGAACTTCTATAGGATTCTATAGCTTGTAGCGTTTGTAGTTTAATTCGTTTATAAATTTGTTGTAAAACATAATTTGAAAAATATAACTCGCTGCAAATACAAATAAGGCACAATTGACAAAGCAACTCACAAGGGAAGTTTCACATCCGGAACCGATTTGATTCTCCATGAAATATGTTGTTAAACATGAAAATTTAAGAGACACGTATTTTTTTATACGTACCCTAACTCATGAAACACCCTTTTGAAAAAAAAAAAAAAATATTTTTCTTTCGAGATGAATATCGTCGGAAGTATAAAAGATAGGAAAAAATTTTGTAAACAAAAGTTGTACGGTTTCAAGAGTAGGGGAGACCGGGGTCAGTAAATTATAGGGGTAAGTAGAACAATCGAGGCTACGTTACAAACAAATCACGCGAGACACGCGTAAATCCGTCTGAGCACGCAGCAGCGACTGCCGCTCAGTCTGCTGTAACATCTCGTTACTAACACATCTATGATAGAAGTTACGCTACAATTTTAAAAAATCATACACCTAAGTAAACATTTTTATTCTTAAAGTTTTTGTTTTACAATCGTATATAATTGTCTGAGATATTTTATTTCCATTTAGATAGTAAGCGTAATTCTTACTTAATGAAGTTCAACAGATTTTTTTGTTTATCTGTCTTTGTTATCGTATATTGTTAATGTTTTTAAAAAATGAACGGATGGGGCTAGTAAGCTAACCACAATACGGGGCTATGACTAATTTAGTGACGACTCTGATAGTACCTACTCCCAAACTTTTTGGAATGAAATCTCACTCTAAAAGAGTGAAAATACAGTCAGTTTTGAAAAAGAGTGAAAATATTTCACTTCTTGAAAAAGAGTGGCAATATTTCATTTCTTTAAAGAGATTTGCCTCAGTGGTAAATGTTATAAGTTTAGTTCCCTTACATCCAATCTTGATAAGACTAGGCTCATTCGACGTGTTTTTGTACGAAAAGAACGAATTTAGCAAAAAGAAGCATTGTTCTGCCTTGTGAACCGAAATATTAATCGTTAAATTTTGTTAAGTTAGAAAATCTATCATTCAATACGCCCTGATAAAAACGTTGATAGAGAACGATAGAAAAATCCTATCGTTTGAATACGAAATTTGGTTCGTAAATTCATTAATTTGAATCAGATCTTATAGAAATCTTGTATAAATCTTACAAAATCCGATAAAACACGATAGGATTCATATCCTTATACATAAACATGTATAAATATTCATAAACATATATAATTATATATGAAACATATCCATATATGTTCATACATCCTTTTTTCTTTTGTAAAATTACTTTTAAGTGTAATAGAAGTAGTAATAATAATGTGAAAATATTAAGAATAATTAAAAGAATAATTTTGTGAACATGTATGTGGGCACTCTAAATGCACAAAGGGTAACTTATCGTATTATGTTTGTTATAATTGTAATTCGGATAACGATTCGGATTAGATAAATTGTCATTTAGTTATACAAAGTTATACATTTTTTATAATAAATATGTTTGTGTTTAAGATACATTTTTATAAAATTTTTGTTATTATGTAGCCAAAGATGTACCTTAAAATATACGTTAATCTTCATTTTAATAATGTTAGTCAAATTACCCTATACCATCAGTCATCTTACCTCGGTCCCGGGGCTAGTTAAATCAGAATGGAATGCATTAGAAAAATGCATTTTTCTCAAAATAATTATCAGTTTTTCCTTATTATTAAAATATTATTAGATAGTTAAATGTATGTAGTAACTGGCGTAGAATTCATTTTTTCGATAAGTTTCTTAATTTC